>NC_134867.1:12554520-12712020 GCF_049852395.1 Peromyscus maniculatus bairdii
TGTCTGTAAGTAGCCCTAGTGTCAAGTTTCAGTGATGACGATGCTAACTTCTTGGGACACATTTGAACTAATCACTGCACAGCTGGTAGAATGGCATGCTCCAGTTCACCGATAGCTGTTCCACCTTAAGGCAGACTAAATAGGGTATTCACAGAGTTGAGAAAATGCTTCAAAAAAGAAGCATTTAAAAACAAAGGACGACTCTTGTTTTATCCAAAGGGGATGGATGAAGGCCAACTAACTCAACAGCTAGTCCCTATAATAATAATAATAATAGTAGTAGTAGTAATAATTCCTCTGCCTAGTGAAAAGATGGGGGGGGGGGCATTCTAAATATCACTGTGCCAAAGGAAAAAGATTCAAGTGAATTCCCACCTATGTCCTGACCCAATCCAAGTAAGTTTTAACACAAAGAGGGTCCACATAGCTATAGTGCCTAAGTCACAAAGCCTGGACATGGAAACTCAGTAAATACATGATAAACAATCCCTCAAAAACATGTAGGGTACCGAAGTGCATTTGAAATACAGATTATTAATGAACAACACTCCAGTGTATGGTAGGAGCTAGCTGGAGCAGATACCTGAATAAAAGTAGTGAATGTGTTCAACACCAGGTGTGGTGGCTCTTGCCTGTAATCCTATCACTCACTCAAGAGGCTGAAGCTGGAGGATCACAAGGTTCATGACCTGGGCTACATACACTGTGCGTCATTCAAGGCCAGCCTAGGCTATATAGTGAGGCTCTGTCTCAAAAACACAAAAACGAAACCAGAACATGCTAAGAAAGCCTCAATACATCCCTAACATGCAACTCCCTAGTTCCACACCGGGGGCTGGCATTCTCCTCCTCCCCTCTATAGGGCCTGAGCTCTCCAGCACACAGTAGGAGGTACCTCTCAACAGCCTGTCCTTCTCCACCCCTCAGTGCATGCTGGCAAAGGCAGAGCAGAGAACAAGAGATTGCTCCATGTGCAGAATCTCATTCAATGTGCTCGATTCTTCTCAAACATCACAAATTTTAGAGAACATAAATAAACATCTAACTAATTTTGAGTCTGAGGCCTCAGTCAGGTCTTACAATGCTAACCTTTGCACCTGCCACACTTTTACCTGGCAGTTATGTCTCCTTGTGGAAGGCTGTATTTTGATAGATACTTTGCAAATTTAGAGATTAAAAATATTACACAATGTAAATAACCTAATTTCATATAATCAATTTCGCTCTGTATATGCATACTATGTTTTCATCTATATATTCATTTAGTCTATTGACAGAATGTCAATTTTTTGAATTAGGAATAAAAACAAGCATCATTCAAAACTTTCCTTTCAACTAAATGCAAACCAAAACAAGTCATTAATTCTGTTGTGGAGAAAGAAGGGATGTGGAGTTTGATGACTGAGTAGAGATGTAAACCGTAACTGAGGTCTTTCACCTACGATACCTGGTTAGAGGAAAACTGGTTCTTTAGGTTGGGATGTTGACACATCACAAAACAGGCAAACACCAGCGAATTGTTGGAATTTCCAATCATGGAAGATATGCTGTTTTGTAAGCACGGTGCTGTTAAGAGGTTGTCAAATCCTCACCAGAGCATCTCAAACTAGAGAAGCCAGTTGTCTGGATGAACTCTGCACACCCTTTCAGAGGGAAACAGCCACTAGAGACCTCTTCTCCAGCCACCTACTCCAGCCGAGCTAGGGACTGCAAAGACTCCAAGTCTGCTTGTCCAGTCTCCTCGGGCCTCTCCTTTCCCGACACAGCTGCTCCCTCCCTCCCACTGACATGTCTAGCAACTACACTCAACACTGGAGCTTTCCAGTAAGATCTGATCTGAAAGGCAAACCCACCCCTTACATATAGAAACAAATGAATCAAACCCTCGGTAGCTCAGCAAGGGTCTAATGGACACTTCAACTGTTTAGTGTTACATCTTAAATTTAGAACAACAACAAAAAAATTCATATTTTTGGTAATCTTCAAATTTTATTTCCAGCTACTGTAGTAACAAAATACCAGTGATAATTCTGCATGAAGAGTAGCAACCTTTTAAATAAACATAAGTTAGTATTGCAACAGTACTTTGGCCTATGGAGAGTTTGATAGGATTATTGCAATCAATCTTAGAGTATTGTAGACTTGTGTGTCCTCCATATCTAGTAATAAAAATATTCCTCTTACCTCAGTGACTCATGACACACACATTTACTCTATGTTGAGCACTGCCCTCTAGGTTGTACTGATGAGAGGAAATAGCTCTTCCTCCTGGGTTTTCCAAGAGTATACAGAGAGAGCAGTAACTTCCACAGTGAGGTACAATATTAAACTTTGAGTTGAAAAATAAAAGATTACCCTATTTATGCCCTTCTCTAGGAGTAAAAAGACAAACACAATTACAAACATCAAATGAGTCAAACTTCTATTTTATTAACAGGAGTCCAAAATGAATACAAAAAAATGCCTCCTTTGTATGCTGTATTTATTTTCTTTAAAAGGCTTCTGAAGTCAGGTAGATTAAAAGCTAAGAATGTAGTCCAGCTTTTATAGTAACCCTTTTCAAAAGACTGGATAACATGACCCAAGCATCAGAGAACGGGTGGTCCCACAATCCCTTTCAGCCCTGAGCTTATCAGGAGAATGAGATTTTGTGCAGACACCAACGGAGGCTTTAAGAGGCCTTAAGCCATTAAAAGCCACTTTTGTCATGTCTGCTAACTCTGGGCAATTAAGAACGGAAAATTCCAAAATGTAGCCCTCTGTATTGTGTGGAATGTGTGAGAATGCTAAGTTATGGCCAAGATAGATAAAAATAAAGGTTTGAACTCATGTATGGAACTGTTACAATCTTACCATTTGTAAAATATTGATAAATGAATAACAGAGCTTATTAACAGATTAAAAACTTGAGCAGATGTTATTTAAAACATATTTGTGATGTTTATCATATTTTAATGTTTACTAAAACTAAAGTTGAACAAAGACTGTTTTTCATGTACCTTGACTCTGACTGAGACCGTAAACTGATCAGGTAATGCACAGCCCACGCTTCTGGACAGTTTTAACAATGAAGGATTTATTATCATTTGCAGATGATATGGTCGCTCCACCCCAAACCGGAAAGGCTTTCAAGGAGCCCTTCAGACAGTACCACGGCCCGCCAACTGCCTGTGTGATGTGTCCATCTCTAGTAAAGACGCCAGCACTCCCACCGCATCAGTTCTGCACTGCTTCTGCTTTATTAGGACTTACAAAGCAGCAGATGTTTGCAAGCATGTGCAAACGCTGTGGTCCACGCATACACTGGTTAGTTATCGCCTTCCTCTTCCTCCTCCTCTTCCTCAAAGCTGTCTTCAAACCCCTCACTGTCTTCCTGGTCTTCATCACCTTCTATTGCCGTATCCCACTGTGGGTGGTTTTCTGGCACAGGCTTGGCCTCATGAACTTCCAGCTATAAAGGAGAATTAAATGCACATCAAAGATCTGGAAAGGAATACTGCAAGAAATACCTGGTAAAGGTTTTCTTTTGCCATCGCCAATCACAAAGAAATGGATTCTGCTGCTGCAACTCTAAAATCAGCACATTCATTAAAAAGGTACTCCATTCTACAAATGAAAATACTAAACCCACTTCCACAGAAATGGAGATAAATTTCTAATATGATTTGGTGTTTTGACCCTGAGAAGTTGAACCATTTAAGAATGTACTTCTCTGGCATAAAGTACTACCAGTCATGTTTCCTATGCAACAATACTGAGTGGTGTCTTATTACAACTCTTTGGCTGAAGGAAGAAAAATTCAAGTCTGCTTCCCAAAGATTAGTTGTGAAGTAAAACTCTATGGTCGATGCAGGAAACAATGACTCCCCTTTACCGGCTCCTTGACTCTAACAGTGTAAGCATGATTTTGTTCAATCTCACTAATGTAATAGAATGCCTTGTGTGAAAAGCTCAAGGGAAATGAACACTAAGTGTGCTTCAAGCCATACACAAAGTTTATGCTCCAAGATGATTAAAAATAAAACAAAACAAACCACCTTTATTTCAGAAATCTATAAACATACCAATAAAGTCTGTGGTAAAAATCTGAATCCTGCTCCCCACCCCCTCCAGCCTTTTTAAAGAAAACGGAACACATTTGGTAGAGCCCTGAAATGTACCACATATTATAGCACATTAAAGCAACCACTAAAGGAACTTACAGTTGAGGTTCAAAGTCCTTAAAACCCAACTATTACTGAAAGCCCATGCCTGCTTTTTCCTCCCATATATACTCTCCATCTCAAAACTGGAACTGTTTCCCACACCTTCCTCAGGCATTGCTCAAGGGTTATTAGAACCCCCATCTCTAGGAACTCTAAGTCATTCATTTCTCACTATTCTTACCTTCAGTGGTTTAATCTGATCCAAACCCATATAGGAGTCTGACCTCAGAAACACTGTATACTGATAATTTCCAGGCTTGCCTGGTGCAGGAAACTTCAGTTCTACCTAAGAAGATAAAATCAACACTTAAAAGTCTGCATTATGGAAAAGAAACAACAGAATGCCTTTACACTTCCTATCTCAGAGTACTTAGGAGCCTGGTAGTGCCTCAGATGATTTACAGAAACTCTCACAATAACAAACATGTGTGAACTCTATTTTATCTATTATATACACAAAACAAAAAGGAATCAAGTTAAGCAGAACTACTGAGGTTCATTTCTATGTATACAATTCAAGAAAGCCTATTAAAGTCACCAAATTCTATGCTGTCACCTTGAACACTCAAAAGAAATTAAGCAAAGAATGAAAGTGTAACTAAATGAAATGTAATTAAATAACAGACTTGGCTAGATAAAAAGTAATTCCTGCCAAATTCTCTTATTTCCAGGATAAATTATCTATGCCTTAAACACCCAGAAAGACCCTTCAAGGCTCAGAGCAGAAGGGGCAGGAAGAATCTAAGGGCCAGAGGGGAGGTAAGCTGTACAAAGAAGTCTCGAGGACGACAGCCACTAGACTCTCCACCCACTGCAGCAGTGGTCACCTTCCCAAAACTAGACTTCATCAAGGCCCCACAACCCAGGGGACTGTTGCCAGTTAATAGTTACTGGGGGGCAAGGGTGTCATTTTTTCAGTGGTTAAAGTTGCCTACACCAGTAAATAGCTTCCCACCCATGCTCATGCAAGCATCCTAATGAAACCCAGTGGGAACGAACACACACACACACACACACACACACACACACACACACCGCTACGAAAATAGTTTCAGAGGGCAAGGAAAGAAATCAGAAGGGACAATGGAGACATTAAAAACAACTAAAATTCATTATATTCATATATGAAACTCAAAAAATAAAAACAAATTTTAAAAGAATTACATATTTTTACTCCCTTATAGTTCAATAAATAATTTATTAGTTTTAATAAGGCTCTTTACCATGCTAACATCTAATCACTGAAGAAAAATAAAATATAAATTACAGGAAACTATACAAAAACAAGTCCAAAACAGTACTTTATTTCCCATCAAATCATAAACATAAGTACAAATAGTAACAGAGATTTCAATTCTATATGAGCATAAGAATACATTCTTCAAAATGACATTTTCTTGCTCTAGTATTCTGCCTCTAATCTCCAAATTCCAGATTTTTGCAGTTGATGTTATAATATAAATAAAGGCCATTAAAAAAAAAAGTCTGGGCATTGTAGTGCTACACCTTCTGGTGGTAACCTATATAAAGGACATGAAGAAAAGCAGTTTTTGCTTTTTATCCTCATTTTTTGTTCTCATTCTCATTGTCAAGTTCATGTATCTTGTTGCTGAGGAATTCCTTCACTGGCCTTCGAGCCTACTTCTTTGGGAGTCCAACATATACTGAAGACCAGCGGAGACATCCAGCTTTAGGGACTGACCAACTACTGGATTCTTAGACTGGCTGGACCACAGCCTCTAAGCCCCCATCCCCCTCACACTGTCTCTCCCTCTCATTCATTCTATCAATTCTTTCCTCTACAGAACCCTGACTAAAACAGTCAATATCTACAACGATCTTGAAATTTGTCCACTAAGTCCAGGCTGACAGAGAGAGCTTTCTTCCTTAAAAAAGAACACACACACTAAGTACAACAGACTACAGATCCTGAGAGTAAACATAACATAATGACTAAGCAACTCTTCATCACAATGCCATTATGGCAGTCAATCTTGAATTGACTGAACTTAGAAATACCTAGAATAGTAAAACATGTTTCTGGGTGTGTCTTGAACTTGAGAGCTATGATGCAATAAATAATTAATCTTTGATGGCAACATAATCTGATGACATTATTGGAAAGTGATGGGCTACAGGAGGTGAGCCCTGGCTAGAGAAGGTAGGTCATAGGAAGGGTGTGCCTATGAGAACTACCTCTTATTCTTGGCCCTTCCCTAGTCCCGTGTCCATCCCCCCGCGCCGCCGCCCCCCCCCCCATCCTGGCTGCCATTAGATGAACAAGTGTGCTTCCATGTCTTTACCTTGCCAAGGAACTAGATGAATTGCCAAACATGGATGAACTTTCTAAAATTAATCCTCCCTCCCTTAAAATAAAATTTATTTTCCTTCTAAATTAGGTGTGCTTGTGTGTATACACATACACGTGAGTGCAAGGCCCTGGAGAGGCCACCAGATACTCTAGAACTAAAGTTGGCGGCTAGCATGAGCCCCTCAGGTGAGTGCTGGGAACCAAACCCAGATCCTCTAGAAGAGCAGCATTTACTCTTAACCACTGAACCATCTTCTCTAGTCCTCCTCTCTTCAATTTAAAAAAACAAAAACAAAAACAAAACCTCCATTCTGAAACAGTAAATTGCCAGTTCTTGGAATTTTCAAGACAAAGTATAGTCTACTTAGCAGTAATCCAGTAAGAACAAACCATTTTAACTCTTCAGGTATGATATCATTGGAGTCTGGAGAGGAAACATGGAGGCTTATGTTTGTAGACAGTGATGGGGAAACTGCCTCAAACATGTTTTCAACAGACTGGCCAAGTTGCCTACCTTCTACAGTTCTTTAGGGATTTCAAATGACTCATCCTAAAATATCAGATAATAATTATAAAATGTCTTATGACAAACAACATCTAAGTTGCTGTGGAATAATCCTTCTGTACACTGTGAATATGTATTACTCTCACTGGTTAATAAAGAACTGACTGGCCAGTAGCCACGCAGGAAGTACAGGTGGGACAGGCAAACTGAAATACTGGGAGGAAGAAGGGTGGAGTCAGTGGAGTTTCCAGGAGACACAGAGGGAGCAAACATGCTGGAGGACAGGTAAAACCTCAAGCTATGTGGCAATATATAGATTAATAGAAATGGGTGAATTTACGTTGTAAGAGCTATTAGTAACTGTAAGAGCTAGTTAGTAACAGGTCTGAGCTATAGGCCAAGCCTTTGTAATTAATATTGAATCTCCCTGTCGGTCATTTGGGAATTGGCAGGTGGGACAGAAACTTCCGCCTACAGTAAGTTGCCAGGTATGGTAATGCAAGTCTGTAATCCCAAAACTTGGGAAATAGAGGTAGAAGGATCAGGAATTCAAAGCCAGTGTCAGCTACATAGGGAGTTTGAAGCTAACTACAACAACAACAACAACAACAACAAAAAATATACAACGAGCAAAAATACAAAAAGTTGAATTAATAAAAATTTAATGAAGCTGGGCAGTGGTGGAGCATGGTTTTGATCTAAGCACCTGGGAGGCAGAGGTAGGTAGATCTCTGTGAGTTCGAGGTCAGCCTGGTCTACAAAGCGAGTTCCAGGAAAACCAACAAAATTTCATGAAGCATCATAAAGGTGAAGATATTAAAACAGAAGTGTTGTTGGTTAATTACCTCTTCTGTATCCTTCAGTGTACATACATGATATGGCATGGATATTAATGTCTGTTCTTTCCTGTCTGCAATATAAAGCCACCACCACTCTTGTTTTTCCTGCAAAGAAGAAAAAGAGCATGAGTTGTCAGAAAGAACTGGAGAACCAGCTTTCCCTTGTCTTAGTTTAGAGATGCTATCCTTGTCCTGGTCAGTGCTACATTTTCAGCACTGATACAGTGCCTAGCAGATGAACAAACCCACTGCAAGATACATTCACTATTCCCCAAATAATTCTACATATAACTTCTGGAGTCTCAACAACTTGAATTAAGCCTATTAATGGTTCTCAATATTAAAAATCTGTAGTTTACTTTAAAATGATAAATGATATTCTAAAAAGGGAAAATAATTAAGCGCATCATACACAAAAACCAGTTATTCTACCTAGTGATAGACACTTCTACTGAGTGGAAGGGACTTACTTGGGCAGCCCAACAAAAATACCAATGCATTAAACACTTCACACTTAGAGAGAACACCTCAGATCTTAAGAGCTTATATCCATCTTTCATTGCACACTACTATTTTAATAAGGTCAGCATTTCTAGCTGAACTTCTGAAAGATCAGAACAACAAGAAGCTCATTAGGGAACCGCCACTATAATACGCAATGAGAGCTGGGAATGAGAAATGACAGAACAAAGACAGAAAATGATTTTATTAATAAACACAAGGCCTAGCAGTCTGCATGCACTAAGGCTCAGTGTGCCCAGTACCATCACTATGCTACATTTCCCATTAGTGAACCACTGCTAGACATGTGCTTAGTATCACCTGTTTTAAGGACTGAGTAGGAAAGATACCATGTTTTAAAGAAAAATGTTGGAAGCTAAAAATAAACTCCAGTATGTGCTAAATATACATTTAGCCAAAATAGCGCTATCCTATCCTAAACTCTCAAGTTTCCAACACTTAAAAAAAAAAAAAAGAAAATTCTACCGATAGGCACAAAGATATTCTGTTTTGTTTATTGTTTTGTTTTTGTTTTTTTTACAGGAAGAAAAGAGAGAAATTCTATTGAAATCATTTCTCTGGGCAATATTTCTATTTTTAAACACAAATCAATACCTTTTCCTTTTTTTTTTTTTTTGTTTTTTGTTTTTTCGAGACAGGGTTTCTCTGTGTAGCTTTGCGCCTTTCCTGGAGCTTACTTGGTAGCCCAGGCTGGCCTTGAACTCACAGAGATCCGCCTCTGTGAGGATCTCTCTGTGATCCAAGTGCTGGGATTAAAGGCGTGCGCCACCAATGCCCGGCTTCCATTTTATTTTACACTTTAAGGTGGCTTGGTAACATTTTGTCGTGCTTGGTTATCTTAATATTTTTTAAATGTTTAATTTTTATATTTACATGTATGTTGGTGTATGTGTGCTATGACACATGTGTGGAGGTCAGAGGACAACCAGTGGAGTCAGTCCTCTCCTTTCCATCATGTGGCTCCCAGGGTTGGAGCTCAGGTCAGCAGGGCTGATAGGAGGTGCATGTACTTGCCGACTCATCTGACTGACTCTTCTGTCTTTTCCATGATTACTTGTGTATCTGTTTAACAATGCTACTTTAGACTCAACTAAAAGCTCTTCTGTTAAATGCCATAGGCCACAAAGCACTTAGCATGAATTAACATGAATAAGGCTAATATGTAAATCACAAATGTGCAATGAGGAGAGCAGCGCCTAATAAAAAAAAATTTAGTTCTGCTTAACTTGAGGACTGATGAGGCTGCAGAATGATTGATGGTGTGTGTGTGTGTGTGTGTGTGTGTGTGTGTGTGTGTGTGTGTGTGTTTCGTGTATACACAGTTTATATGAACCTACAATCTCAACAATCAATACTAATGGAGACTTTTGTGGGTGTTCAGATCTGCTGTTGCAGTGAGAAAAGAATGAATAAAGTTATGCTCAAATAGACTTTGTTCACGAATAGCATCATGTGCAAAAGCAGGCAGGCTGCAGGCTCGGTGGCACATGCCTTTAATCTCAGCACTAGAGAGGCAGATGAACCTGTGTGAGTTCAAAACCAGCCAGGGCCACATGGTGAGACCTTTAGGAGATAAGGGGGCAGGCAACCTTTAGACACTGTGAAACATTATCATCTATAAAACTCACACTACAAAAAATAAACAAATAAATAAATTACAAAAACCCTTCAATGTTTTAAGTTTATGATTTTGTGTTAGGCTACAATCATTGCTATTGTGGACCACATATGGCACACAGATCATGAGTTTCAAATGTTGACCATGAGGTTCAGACTCTAGTAGGAAAAGGCATTTCTGAGGATAAAACACTTCAAGGGAGTCAATGCTTTTGCTTATTAACTAAGCGTGATCTAAAATGATACTGTAAGTTACATGGGAACCAATTATGTAGGATGAGTGTTTACCTCATCCCACACTTTTTTGTTTGTTTGATTTTTTAAACCAATCAACACGCAGAACTTACTTGCTTGGTTTCAGGAAGCCTGGTGTTGGCAGGCTATCACTTCAATGGGCAAAATGCCCCTATCAGATGGGTTAAAACATAAGCCATGTCAGAAGATCAGCATGAATATTAAGATGGAACCCTGGGCTGACTTTACTCCAAGTCCAAACAACAGTCTGTGCAAAGCCACTTACTTTTTGCTAGGAAATCTAAGTCATTTAGGACTTGGACTTAGAAGGCCCCCAAATCTTTGGACTGATATTCTCAAACAGAAAGCAGACTGTAGCCGGGCGTTGGTGGCGCACGCCTTTAATCCCAGCACTCGGGAGGCAGAGGCAGGCGGATCTCTGCGAGTTCGAGGCCAGCCTGGGCTACCAAGTGAGCTCCAGGAAAGGCGCAAAGCTACACAGAGAAACCCTGTCTCGGAAAAAACCAAAAAAAAAAAAAAAAAAAAAAAAAAAAAAAGAAAGCAGACTGTATACATTAACCCACTGCTGTCCAAGCATGAGGAGAGCGGAAGGCTCTGTGGCAAAGCTGTGAAGCAGGCCATGGATCAGTTTCTATGAACTAGAGGAACCAGCACTTGATCTCAGCTCCAAGACAGAATCATTTTCAAAAGCAAAATGTCAAAGGAATTCCAAAGTCATTTCCAGACCAACAACAGAGTGAGCCAGGTCATTCAAAAGTGAGCAGGACAATGGCACAGATGGCACTGTGATACTTGGTCCTCAGTTTGGGTATTGCTCAGTTCTTGCCCAACTTTGCTCAGAGCCCAAAGGAGCTGGTCCCATTAACTACCACCCATGGGCTCATACACTCCACAAACGATGATAGTTCCTGGGGTCAAAAACAAGTTTCGTGGTACAAGGAGCTAGTAAGGAACCCTCAGAGAGAAGAATCTTCCATCCTATTTAGAACTTCATGGGGCTGAACGACTCAGAACAGCCAAGTCACCAAAGTCAAAATACTGCCTTCATCTTATAAAGCCTCTTCTCACTACCAAATGCAAACAGCCATTAAACACAAGACTCAGTAAGAGGAGCAGAGATGACAGAAGCATAGGGAATCACATAAACTTAAAAAGTTTATCCCCCTGTAAACAACATATTCACAGAAGGTAATTCATGTTACAATATATCCTTTACTATGAGGGTGCCTGTGGTGGTGTGAACAGATACGACCCCATAGACTCAGGTGTTTGAATACTTGACCTATAGGGAGTGCCATTATTAGGAGGTGCAGCCTTGTTAAAGCAAGTGTGACCTTGTTGAAGGAAGTGTGTCACTGTGGGGGCGGGCTTCTCAGAAGCTCAAGTCTATTTACTTCCTGCTGCCTGCTGATCCAGATATAGAACTCGCAGCTCCTTCTCCAGCACCGTGTCTGCCTGCACGCTGCCATGCCACCTACCATGATGATAGTGGACTAAACCTCTGAACTGCAAGCCAGACCCAATCCAATGCTTTCCTTTGTAAGAGTTGCTGTGATCATGGTGTCTCTTCACAGCAATAAACCCTAACTCAGATAATGACCTATCAAAAATAAACCAGTTATTACACTTTGCAGCAATAAAATCCAATGAGAGACACATGGAAAGAAGAAATGGAACAGTGAAACACCAGGCTGGGTGCAGCTCACCTCAGGAAAGTAGAGACTATACACAGGGTGTGTGATCTTTGACTTGGTTTCCAGGAGAGCCCTCTCTTTTCTCTGTATGCTCTGTTGTAATTCTTGCCACTCCTAGGAGAAAAAGAACAGACTACTTGAAATACTTGAAATCTGGGATGGTGCAGAGACCATTCAGAGGAGTTTCAGCTTTTACTTTCGACAATGCCAAGCAGCTACTGAGGATTGGAAGTTCCTTCTTTCCACAAATCTCACCCTTGTCTGGCACGAACTTAACGGGGCCTCTAAGCCCCACAGCATGCTGGCACTGCTGCTGAGATCTGACCCTGAGCCTGGTGTACACGGCTTTCTTCCTTGTCCTTTGTATTCTTGTCATCATAACTACCTACACGTCTCTGAAGTCACCAAAGCATTTCACATGCCCTCAACCCTCTGCGGGTTTCTGTTCACACCCCAGTCTATAATCTCCTACTCCTGGTTCTTGCAGGACAGTGAAGTCCTAATGTATGAACTCCCAAGGAAAGCCTACATGAATATTCCTCTACCTCAGAACTCAGCTGATCACACCTTGAAGCCATGACAACAGCTTGCATAACATGGATTAGCTCTTGTACATACCACAACGTTTATATTAAGTCTGCTGGCCCTGACAGCCAGGACGTTCAAAGGTAAAAGCTACTTTGTATTTGTCCTGGACTCTGTGGACTAAATCATGCTTAGGATGAATAGACTATGAATCTGTTGGCTAATGATTTTTCTTTGGTCTTCTAAAGAAACTCGTCTGTAGTTGGGCGTAGTGATGCATGCCTTTGACCCCAGCACTGAAGCAGAGGCAGGCAGATATATGTGAGTTCAAGGCCAGCCTGGTCTTCCAGGACAGCCAGAGCTACATGGTGAGATCCTAAATAAATAAATAAATTAAAAAAAAAAAAAAAAAACTTGTCTACTTGTCTATAAAACCTTGATTTGCCTCTGAGAAAACGACACAGCAAACCTTTCTTAGAGTGGAGCTGAGGAAACAACCTCTGTAATTCTCTTAAGTCTAAAAGCACTAAAGACCCCACTCCCTACTTCTTCCAGGATTCCCCTCCTGCCTCAGAGACTATTCAGGGGATCACGTTTTCTATCTCATACCACAAGGGTTACTTTTAGATCAAACCCAGTCAAAAGAGCAGGTGAACAGCCATCAGTTTATACTTCATTTGTAAAAAGCCTCCAGCATATTCTTTTCTGTATCATTCCCAAAAATCAAGTGAAATTTCATGCACACAGTGTACCTCACCATCTTCATCAACTCTTAGTTACCTTACACAAACAAGGTGACACTCTAAAAGCTTTCCCTTTAACTGACTCTCCAATCAGGTCCACAGTGATATTTCTTCTCAGTATGACCTGGAAGCCCATGGAGAACCTTCCATGGACTGCTCCTGTCTCACAGCCACCTTCCCTCACTCCTATTTCCACCGACACCTTCCATCATCACTGAAAATTTCCTTAGGAGGTCAAACTAGTCTCACTCAGACACAGAACCTGCTCCACTTTGTAATTTCAACAAATTTAAGAAAACTGGGATTCCAATCCTTGTCTGAAACAATTTTTCTTTAGAATCCCTGACAGGAATTCCTCAAAACAAATGCACTCTTAAAGTACTAAAATTCAAAAATGAATGAGTTTTTAAGGCAAGTAAACAAGCAAAGGAATGAAAAAACCAGCTCCGGGGATCATTCGAAACCTGCTCCAAGTGATTTAAACTATCAGTCTGGAGTTAGGTGTGCACTGGGCTCTGTCCTCAGCACAGCGCGGTGGGGACATCAGGTCTTACTGCTTCGTCGTCCTTGTTTTGTTTCTCATCTTGCTCTCTATCAGACTCTCTGTCACTGCCGTCCTCTTTCTCACTCTGGGACTCTCTGTTGGTCTCTTCCTCTTCAGAGTCGCTGCCTTTGTCAGAAATGTCGTCTTCTTCCTCCTTTGCTGCAGCTTCCTACAAGACAAAAGCAAACAGAAGTTCCTTCCGTTTCAGTCAGCACAGATTGTTCTCTGAAGAGTACATATGGAGCTGAACTGGCTCAGGATTAGAATTTCAATATTCACAACCAAAGCTCTAGCCAGCAAAGAAATGCCAAAGGCAGAAATGGAGGGCATAAGAGGCTCAAAAGAAAAAAACAACACTTGTGAGTAAAATTGTCTTTACTCACAAAGGCCATAATTGCTTATGTGGGATATCTTTATTAAAATACCTACAAATGTTGAAATCAATGTCAAGTCACTAAGACATCTCGATACAAGGTCAATGTTTTAAGAAATAGCTACTATGTTCCTACAAAGCAGCAGTCACTGAAAAATGAAAATAAATGTCATTTAAAATACCACCAATAAAAGTTATCAAGTACAGAGCAGCACAAATGTACCATATCTGCCATTTACTGCTAGGAAAATTTAAAGAAGCTCTAAGTTAATAAATAAAGACAGGCAATGAATGTAAACAAGAACTAAGCAAAAATGCTATATTAATTCCCCATACCAAACCATAGATTCAATTAATGCTAATCTAAACTCAGTAATCATTTTCTAGTGAAGATTATCACTCATTCTAAATGTTCAGTTGGATAAAACATAGTTAAGAAAGTAAGGAACTCTACAAGCCGGGGCGCTCATACTACAGTGTGTAAAAACCGACATCTACAATGAAGCTAGTGTGGCATTGGCACAAGCAGCAGGTAGACGGGATTATGGCATCTAGAGTGGCATATGACAAGCAATATGGCCGCTTGTTCTAAACAAAACACTACTGCAAGTCATCAGGGAAGGATTGTACTTTCAACAAATACTGGAATATTCCATAATTTACATTATCAATGAAAATTCATTCTAGATAGATCACAGGGCTGAAGGTAATATTAAAATAAATTCACTGCTGCTGTGGTCCCTGCATAAGATCAAATTAGTAAACACACCAGAATGAAGCCCCACCCCTAGCAGAGATGCCATTGATAGTTAATGATAATGTGTGGGAATGAAAGTCAGTTAAGGTGTAGCCCCGGGCAGGTTGACCCCACTCGGTGGATGGTCCCACACCCATGAGTATACACAGCACAAACTGATTAGTGTTTAAAAAATAAAAAAAGGACAGGAATTTGAAGTAGATCTGGGAGGAGCTGGTAGATAATTATAATCAAAATACACTGTATGCATGTATACAATTCCCAAAAAATAGAAAATAAATTTTTTTAGATAAGGTCTGGCTATGTAGCTGTGACTGGTCTGGATCTCAGTATGTAGCCTGGTTACAAGTCAGTATGTAGCCAGCCAAACTCAGTCTACCTGCCTCTGCTACCAAGTGCTGGGATTAAAGGCGTGCATTACCACACCCAGTTATAAAAAGATTTTTTTTTTTTTTTTTTTTTTTGGTTTTTCGAGACAGGGTTTCTCTGTGTAGCTTTGCGCCTTTCCTGGGACTCACTTGGTAGCCCAGGCTGGCCTCGAACTCACAGAGATCCACCTGGCTCTGCCTCCCGAGTGCTGGGATTAAAGGCGTGCGCCACCACCGCCCGGCTATAATAAAACTAAAATAGATTTAATTAAAATGATAACTACCAAAAAGCTACTTTTTATGAAAAGGAAAGAAACTCATACCCAGAATACGTAAAGGGCTCTATCAAATCCATAATACAAACAACCCATGAGCAAAATTAACAAAATGGCCAATAAGTACATGAAAAAACACTCAAATCATTAGGTAAACGTGAATGGAAACAAAGTGGTATCACTACAGATCACCCAAATGGTCAAAGCAAGAGGGAAAACGAAGTAGAATCGAGAACATAGGAACCGGACTCTGGCCCTCAGCTGGGTTGGTTTAAAATGTAGAATTTGGAAACTGGCTCTATTGATGAGTTAAACACAACCACCTTATTTATGACTCAGTCCCACGGCTGTGCAGAAAATGACCAAAAACCCATGCACAGAAAGTGTACTATATAAGCACCTTTAGTTAGATGAAAATGGCAAACCCAGACAGAACAGAGAGATAGTGCATTTATGTAATGAAATAGCATCCAATATGTATGTGCAAAGTCTCTCTCCCTCTGAACTATCACTACAAATAATACAAAAGAAATCTTGAGCCAGGGTCAGGAAGACAGTGCAGTGGGTAAAGGTGTTTGTCACCAAGTCTAATGACCTGAGTTCAATCCCTGGGACCCACATGGTAGAAAGAGAGAACCTATAAGCTGTCTTCTGATCTCCATACATGTCACAAACATGCACACAATCAATTAATTAATGGTTTTTAATTTTTTTTTCTAAAGGAATATTGGGGGCTAGAGAGATGGCTCAGCAGTGAAGAGCACTGGCTGTTCTTGCAGAGGATTTGGGTTTGAGTCCCATCACCCACAAAGTGGCTCACAAATGTCTAACTCCAGTTCCAGGGAATCCAATGCCTTCTTCTGGCTCCACAAGTACCAGGCAACACATGTAGTGCCCAGACATACACACAGGCAAAACATCCATCCACATAATATAAAAACTTTGGGGCTGGAGAGTTGGTGTGAGGGTAAGAGCAAGTACTGATCTTCTTGAGGACCTGAATTCAGTTCTACATGAGGAGGTTCATGACAACCTGTAACTCCAGCTCTAGAAGATATGACACCCTTTTCTAGCCTCCAGGCACTCAGGCAAGAACGCACGCGCACGAGCGTGTAGCCCTGGCTATCTGTCCTAGAACTTGCTCTGTAGACCAGGGTAGTCTCCATCTCAAGAGATCCATCTGCCCCTACCTCACTAAAGGTATACATCACCATACCTGGCATTAAAAAAGAAAAAGAAAAAATAGTGGGCATTATAGCACACATCTTTAATCCCGGCAGAGGCAGGTATATCTCTGTACATTTGAGGCCATCCTGGTCTACATAGTGAGTTCCAGGCCAGCCAGGGCTACATAGTGAGATCCTGTTTCAAAAACTCAAAGAAGGGAGGAAGGAGGGAGGTCAGAGGTGGCTGAGTGGGAGATGTCAGGGCTAGAGAGATGGCAGAGCAGTTAAGAGAACTGACTGCTGCTTTTCTAGAAAACCCATACAGCAGCTGACAATCATCTGCAATTCCAGTTCCAGGGAATCTGCCTTCTTCTGGTTGCATCTGGCTCTTCAGGGCACTGCACACACATGGTGCAAAGACATTTATACATACAGATAAAAACATTCATGCACATAAATCTTAGAGAATGATTTCGTTTATATGAAGTTTATTAATAAGTAAAATTACAGTGACTATAGTCATAGTAGTGGGGTAAAGAGATGAAGTAATCAATGGAAGAATCATTGACTATAAGAAGGGACATACAGGAGCTCTCCTGAACGCTAATAAGGTTTTTAATTATTTTTAAAATCTTTATCTTTAATTGTGTGAAGAATCATTGACTATATGAAGGGACATACAGGAGCTCTCCTGAACGCTAATAAGGTTTTTAATTATTTTTAAAGTATTTATCTTTAATTGTGTGTATACGCCTATTATCTGTGTGTGGTATGTGCACATATGACTGTAGCTGCCTGCAGAGACCAGGGGTGACTATTCCCCTGGAAATGGAGTTACAGGGAGTTGTAGCCACATAGGGGCTAGGAATAGAATTCAGGTTCTATGTAAGAACAGTAGATACTCTTAACTGCTGAGCCATCTCTCAGCCCAGAGCTTTTAAATCTTGATTTGAGCGGGTGGAGGCCAGTGGCAGAGCATTTCCTAGTGTGCACGAGGCCTGGGTTCAATTTCCAGCATTTGGAAGGAGGAGTAAGAAGGGAGGGCAAATCCTGCCTTGGGTTTCGTGTGCGTCTTCCTATGTGAACTTCAGCAGCTGTCGCCGTATCTGAACAGTTTGATATACACAGACCACACCGCAGTATAACAGTGACAGTGACCACAGACTTACACTCCCAACAACTCCATTGGCCTGCTTCTGCTTCTGCTGTTTGGCCGGGGGGAAGGGCAGAGCTGTGGGCTTTTTTTTCAAAGGCTTCTTCTTTTTGGACTTGGGCATCTTCTTGGGTCCTTTGCTCTTCTGCTGCCATCCTCCTTTGGCCTTGTTCTTGCTGGCATCACTCTGCTGCAAAGCACAGGTGACTATGAAGGCTCAACAGTCATTTCTAGAACTATTGCATTTATTTCATGAACTCTATTCTACCCCGCAGTAATTAAGTCAACCAAAGAAGGTAAGAAAACTCAAGTTGTTACCCCATCTTCCGTAGGCTGTTCCTCTGCAGCGCAGATGGACTGTTCCTTTTCAAATACTTCCTAGAGGCAAGAAGAACAACAATATCTATCAGTCAACGTGTGTCTCTCAGATGAAACATAACATCCTCCAAAACATCTGTCCATGAAGGTCTTGTTAATTAGCTGCAATTGAGAGGGTGAGAAGGCCTGGCAGTCCTAACTCTGTTCATATGCAGGGAGCAACCTTCTGAAGTACCTTAGAGCTGCCAGAAACAGACTTTGAAAAGTACAGTCTACTTAAGTTAACACATTCAATGACTTAATACATGCAAATTCATTATAAAGTCAAAAATATTTCAATTTAAAATTTCATTTTATTCTAATAGCAATCAAGCAAGAATATTTTAATGAGAATTTGAATATATCATATTATTCTACTTTTCACCTTCAAGGGACCACTATACATTTATTCATTAGTATCACGGATTACCAAGAAAATCCATATATCCTAAAAACATATCTAGTAACCATACAATTTAATCAGAATCAATACAAAAACTATAAATTTACAATTTAAAGCTCAATTAGAACCTAGTAAGAATGCATACTGGAAAATGACAAGTGATATAGGTTGTGCTTAATAAATGTCTTTGAATTATAGCCAATAAATGAAAAAAAAAAAAAAAACCCAACAATTAAGCTCTACAAGAGACAGCCTAGCCTGATAAGAGGCCAATAAGCTGGCACCACCATTTTGTTTGTTTTCATGGTTTTGACAGATCTCATCATATAACCCAGCTGCCCTGGATCCACAATCCCCCTGCCTCAGCCTCCCGAACCCAAGTTGCTGGGATAAGGCATGTGCCACCACATTTGCACTCTAAGGTTTTGTTTTCTCTGTTTGTTTGAAGTAATGGGGGGGTGGGGTGCAGATGTAGAAGCCAGAGTTGAATGAGTTGAAATAGTGGTCTACCAAAAACATGAATGACAGGGATCACCAGGTAAAGCCTGACACCCTGATTTCGATCCCTAGAACCCACATGGTAGAAGGAAGACCAACTCAACAAGCTGTTCTCTAACAGCCACACAACGGCAAGCATGCACACACGCACATACACATGAAATACTAGTGGACTTGAACGATAACAAACATACAATAGAAATGGAGAGGAAAAAGTGCAAGAATTACATGCAATTGTATTTATAATGAGTAAGGCAAGTACCAAAGTACATGGTATGTGTATATATGCAAATTTACTGCAGAGATCCAAACTGAGTGTGAAGGTAAGATATAAAAGGACCACGAATAGGCCATGTGAGGCTGATAAGGAATAATGGACAGTGAAAGAAATGAGTTTTGAAAAAACAAAACAACAACAAAAAAACCTCTCAAAACATTTAGTTCTACAGCACACATCTATTAGGATATTTCAAGAAATTAGCAGTGGGGTTTCAGAGTGACCATTGTTTTTCCCTATACTTTCCTATCTGTTTGAATTTCTTTCCAAACATCATAAATTTTTCACATTATCAGAAAGTTATTTTCAGTGTAATTTGTAAATATTTTGAGTAAAATTAAAACAAACTTTAAAGAATTGACTAAAATGAGGCATTGAAATTACCAACAATAATCTACATAGGTAGCACTTTACAGTATAAAAACAATACTTACATAACTATATCATAGACAATTAGCAATAAACATGAAGAATTAATTCATTTCCAGTTTTTAGTGCCTATGAAAACTCTATCACGAAAACTAGTATTATAAAACATCTAACAGAACTTGTTCATTTAGATCTTGTTCATTTAGAACTTGTGTTTTAAGAACATACTTAAACTGAGAAAAAAAGCATAAAAATATTAACTCATAAAGCACAAAAATACAATTACAAATAAATTGGGATGTGTGGTCACAGCCCTCAGGAGGCTGAGCCAAAAGGAACAGGACAGTGTAGGTACACAGCAAGACCCTGTCTCAAATACGAAACAAAACAACAACCGAGCTGGGAGGGTGGTGCAGTCAGGGAGGTGCTAGCCACACCACAAGCATGAGGACTTGAGTGTCATCACCAGAATCCATGTTTTAAAAGGTATGGGGGCCGGGCGGTGGTGGCGCACGCCTTTAATCCCAGCACTCAGGAGGCAGAGGCAGGTGGATCTCTGAGTTTGGGGCCAGCCTGCGCTATAGAGAGAGTTCCAGGAAGGACTCCAAAGCTACACAGAGAAACCCTGTCTCGAAAACAAACAAAAGGCATGGGGTTGGGGGCCTAGAAAGGGTATCTCACTTGTTGCTCTTGCAAAGAACCTGGGTTCAATACCAAGTACCCAAATGGTATCTCACAACCATCTAGGGCATCTAATATCCTCTTCTGATCTCTGTAGGCACCAGGCACTCATGCGGTGTATATGTATACAGACAGGCAGAACACTCATATATACAAAATGACTGAATCTTAAAAAATAAAAAATACAGCCAGGCATGATGGGCAGCACATGCTTATAATTCCAGTACTAGGGAGATAGAGACAAGTACAATTCTGAAACTAGCTGGCCAAGAAGCCTCACTAAATACGAAGCCAATGAGAGACACCATCTGAAAAATAACACTGCATCATCAGATTTTGACCTGCAGCCTCCACATACATACATATGCATCCATGTGCAAACACATGCATTCACACACAAACCAACAAATATACAAATAAACCTGCAAAATAATAAGTATAAGTAAACAAATTATACAAATAAACTACTTACGGCCATCGTCTGCCTTGTCAATTTAACCAACACTGTGACTAGGGATCCTACTGTGATGTTGTTGCTATCCTCATCATCCAATACTGTAAGATAGGAGGATAGAGCAAAATATAAAAAACAGGTTCCAAGTCAACGCACACAGCAATATTTAACTTCCACACAACAATCTGGTACTTCAGTATTTTGAAAATATTATGTTTAAGCTTATTAAAGTAATTTATTGATATTCTGTAAATCCCTCCTGGTGCCTTCAACAACCGCTTCATTTAATCCTTAAAAGACTCAGGATGTATCGTCATTTCCACTTTAAGAAACAAGGTTCACAGTTAGCGCTGACAAATTTCAGAGCCAACTCTGCAGATACTGTAAAGTTTACTTCTTTGACCAATGCCTGACTGTGAGACGAAAATAATGAAAACTAACATTCCCAATGACCTTAAACATTTGGAGACAATATTTAAAGCAGTTAACTTCAATATAGTTTCATTACAAAGCTTTTAAGCATTAGCTTTGGGAAGACATATTAAAACAGGGACAACAGACAGAAGATGAGCACTGCCTGTGTGCAAGGATGGCATGCAAATTCGTATACAGTTCCACATTTTTAAAAGAGAAGACAGCCCAGCAGATGCTATGAGTTGAAAGAGGATGGTCCCCATGGGCTCATATTTGAATGTTTGGTCCCCAGCTCATAGAACTGTTCTCAGAAGAATTAGGAGGTGTGGCATTTTGTGGAGGAGGTGTGACACTGGAAGGGGGCTCTCAGGTTTTAAAAGCCCACACAAGGCCCTGCCTTCCATGTTCTCAGTCTCCAACTCACAGATCAGGATGTAAGCTCTCAACTACTGTTCCAGTGCCATACCTGCCTGCCTGCTGTCAGGCTCCCTGCCATCATGGCCAAGGACTTACCCTCTATCACGTAAGCCACAATTAAATGCTTTCTTTTCTAAGTTGCCTTGGTCATGGACTCTTCAGCCACAGAAAAGTAACTAACAGAGCAGAAAAGATGGTAAATGCTTGTTCTGCAAGCATTAGGTCCAGAGTATAAACTGTCAACACCCACATGAAAAGCCAGGCATACAAAGTATGTATAATACCAGCTTTGGGGGGTAGAGAATGGTGATATCTGAGAGCTAGCTGGCTGCCCAGCCCAGCCAAAAAGGCTAGTTTCTGGTTCAGTTAGAGAGCCTACTTCAATGCAACAGGGAAAAGAGCAATGGAGAAAACTACCAAACATCCTGCTATAGTCTCTGCATGCTTATACATCCATTCCTATATTCACATGCATGCAACACACATACACATACCTCCTATATACACAATACTGCTACCAATAACACTGCAGCTTTATAATAGGTATTAAAATTCTAAGTGCAACTGTCCATGGCTATACATAATTTACTATATACAAGATATATAGGATGTAATAAGACTATTGTGGAAAGGGGGCAATGGAAACACTTATTTTGTAATGTGCCTCTAAGTTTGAAATTATTTCAAAACAGAAAGTTGGGGGAAATTTTCTTTGGTAGGCCAAATAAGGTGATCAGGCCTGTAAACCCCAGTACACAAGAAACAGAAAGATTGCTGAGGGTTTAGGGCTACCACAAACTACGAAATGAGATTCTGTCTCAAAACCAGCCACCAAATAAAAAACAAAAACTCTTGTGGGCTCCAAGAATATATTATAGAGATTCAGCTGTGTATTAAAGCTATACTTTGACCGGCCAAGGTTCTGTGGAAAGGCAAGCCATTTATTATGAATATTTGGTGATATCCAGCCTTTAATATTTCAGCTGTCCTCTGCTATGAAATCCTTGCCTGCCTATACCAAATCGCAAACAGTTCAGCTCCCCAGACCTACTGAACTACTAAGTTACTAACTCCCCTGCTGAGCTTAGGAGACACATAGCTTTGTTTCCTGTGCTAATGAAGCTCAGACCATCTCCTCACCTTGAGAATGCCTAGTGGTTCCCCAGAGCAACTGACTGAGAACAAAAGGGGATTTTACACATCAAGGTGAGAGATAAAAGAACATTCCTGAGGAAGCAGAGAACCGAGTGCCCAGGGAAAGAAAGGGCAGGCATTTTCTGTAGAAAGAGACAGAACGGCATGGCGAGAGAGAAGAGAGGAAGACAGAGGTTCTATAGAGGGTGAGCAGATCTCAGGTAGAGTTCTCTGAGTGCCAGGAGTAGAGAGTAGTGGAAATGGAGAATGAAGACATGAAGGACGAAGATGGGGTTGGAAGTGTAGGAGTTAAGGCGTTAGCAGGACTATGAGCTAGGGAACTGGATGGAACTGAAGCTATGGAGGCAGGATCTCATCCCAGAGAAATAAAGTAGACGGATATAGAGCTTGGTATCTAGAGTTGTTCCTGCCTTGAATGCCTGGTGGAGCTATAGCTGAACTGATAGAATTGTCTTAGAGGAATAAAGTTGACAGACATAAGAACATAGTATACGTAGACTTTTTCCCCTCAGACATCCCACGCCGGACGTAGCTAAGCCCCTGGTGTTAGGATTCTGCCACGCTCGGCATGCTCATCAGCATGGTGTAGCGCCCTAAGCCCACCTGTGCCCGCTCACCTGGAACCCTTTAAGAGTTGGCCCCAGAGCCCACCCTCTCTCTCTGTGTCCCCCCTCCCCATCTTTCTCTTTGCACATGCTCCTTCCCCAGGCCTGGTTGTCTTCCTTCTTTCTAACAAAGCTCTGATACGGATACTGGGTTCTGTCATGACTGTGACCTCTCTACACCGGAACCAGTGCTCTGTGTATCATTCTTACATTGGCATCTTTCTCTCTGCTCTCTGCATGTGCGTCTCCCCAGGCCTGGTTCTTCTGCCCGCACCCCTCTTCCTCCTAATAAAGTTCTGATACTGGGTAGTCGTGGCCATGCCTCGTGACCTCTCCACCCAGTAACCAGCCCCATTTATCATTCTTACACCTGGACCATGGGTACGCCATTAAAAAAAAGAATATTTCTTTTGTAATAAATAATACTAAACAGTATGTGTAAACATTTAATTTTGCCATATAGCCTCATAATCTACAATATAATAAATAAAAACAAAACTTCTCAAGAACACTCTGTGATAACTTGACAGGAAACAAGCCTTTGAGCATGTCTTGGAGTTTCTGGATGGGGTTCGCTGTGGTGGGTAGGCCTACCCTACTCCTGTGGGCCAGAAAACGGCCTGCCCTGACTAAGGAGAAGGCAGCTGAGCAGCAGCGTCCAACGCCCTGCTTCCTGACCGCACCAACCATCCTGCTGCCTCACACGGGGCCACCGACACTTGCAGCACTTGGACTACACCGTTCCAACCACGAGCAATGTAAACCCTTCCCTTAGACTGCTGATAAGGTAGTTCGTCAAAGCAATGAGAAAGATAATGACTACTCACACCTTCTACTCCAGTGACATGAATTCCTTTTTCTACAGATTTTATCTATAAGAAAGTTCTTCACTGAGAGTTTCTCTTTTTACTATTTTCTAAGTTTGTGCTTGGCCCATACACACCAACATCTGGAAAACAGTATACTCCAACAACTGATAACAGCTAACTCTACTACTAGTTATGATGTATGACCGTGTGGCTCAAGAAGGGTACACTATCCTTTCTCTACCCTAGAGGCCTCTGTTCTCAGAACTCAAACCTGGGCCACATGTATATCCACATTTTTCACTCTGCAATACCTGTGATCAGTGTGCACAAGTATTTAGTGTTTTAAAGTGGGGGAGAGGAGCTGCCATGAGATGCTATGTGGTCTCTAATGATAAAGAGAAAGCAATTATCTCCAACACCATGTTAAGCACTGGTCTTATAATCTCTACTCTTCCTTCAAACTATGTGGCTCCTATGACATATTCAAATAACACAGTAAAATAATTCTTACTTGTTGTGGAATATTCGCTAAAAATGTGTTCCATTCTTTTATATTATGGAATGTTTGTTTGATGATGCAAAGATGTGTTGCATTCTTTTATTCTGTGAAGCTGTGTTATTGTGCCTGCCTAAAACACCTGACTGGTCTAATAAAGAGCTGGACAGTCAATAGCAAGGCAGGAGAGAGAGAGAGGGGTAGGGCTGCCAGGCAGAGAGAACAAACAGGGAAGAAGAAGGAGAGAGAGAAGAGGAGTGAGAAAAGGAAGAGGAGAGGAGGATGCCAGTGAACAGCCACATAGCCAGCTACAGAACAGAGTAAGAAAGAAAGAAAGAGATATAAAATAAAGAAAGGTAAAAGCCCACAGGCAAAATGTAGATGGAATAATTTAAGTAAACAAACCTGGCTAGAAACAAACCAAGCTAAAGGTCAGGAATTCGTAAGCAAGAATAAGTCTCCATGTATTTATTTGGGAGCTGGGTGGTGGGTCCCCAAAGAACAAAGAGTATTAAAAAAAATAAATAAATAAGGGGAAAAAAAAACCAACTACACTTACTTCCTCAAAGATAAACCTCTTCAAACATTTTTTCTAAGCATATATGTTTTACAATAATTGATTATAACAAAGATTATCTCTTAAATCCCAAACCGATTTAGATAAAAAAACTAAAACCTTAAATGCAGTCTTTAAAGACTTATTTTTACTTTATATGTTCGTGTGTGAGTGCCTGCAGGTATACATGTGTACATGTGTGGCTGGTGTTAAAGGAGTTATAGATGACTGTGAGCTACCAGGTGGGAGCTGTGGATTGAACCTGGGTCCTTTGCAAAAGCAGCAAGTTGTTTTTTCTTTTTTTTTAGTCTTGAGTTTTTTGTTGTTGTTGTTGTTGTTACTTTCAGTGTTTCGAGACAGGCTTTCTCTGTGCAGTTTTGGTGCCTGTTCTGGATCTCGCTCTGTAGACCAGGCTGGCCTCAAACTCACAGAGATCCTCCTGGCTCTGCCTCCCGAGTGCTGGGATTAAAGGCGTGTGCCACTGTCACCTGGCACAGCAGGTGCTTTTAACCTCTGAGCCATCTCTCCAGTCCCTAAATGCAGCATTTAGGTCAGTGATTTTAAAGTCTAAAAACTCACTGATCTAAAAGGAAACTCCCAAATCCCTGAAAAATCTGTCCAAAGTATGTACTGTATGTATGTACTATATGTAAATACTTTGTAAATGTCCTATGCACTAGGCGAACTGAAACCAGATGACACTGTTTCCATCCCTGTCCCTCGCATCCCAATTTTAGGAAATCCTTTACTTCTCGTTTATATTAGAATACAAATTCAGTAAAGCAAAGTGCCTTCAGCAAAGTTCTACAGATGCTAGTGAAGTACACAGCACTCAATGTTTTTACATGAATATAAGGCAGAACGTCTGTCATTAACACTAAGCAGTTAAGTCATTATGTTGTTTTTAATCCTATACTTAACTAGAGATGAACTCTTCCTAACATGTTCCTGCATTCTTGGTACCTAGAAAAAAATGTCTCTCAACAGTGAATTGGTGAATGTCACAACTCAAAACTGTACCACAAAGACAGAATAAACCAATATAATCTGTAATTCTGTGTTCAAAAATATTACTTGGCTCTTAAAATAGTGACAGGGCAATTATGTAGGTAGAAAGTGTTTTCACTTAAAACAGATATAAAGACATGAAAAAACACATGAAACACAGGCATAGTAATCTTCAAAGCTTACTATAGATACATGTTAATTTCAGCACTAAATAACTATTTCTTTTAACAATATATTGGAAATATCTCTTCCTTTCATCATATTTGGACCCTTCTTGTGTTCTTTGGAAAGTTAAGCAATTCCAAGAGGATAGCTAGGACTCCACTGAAAAAGCACTGAAGGAGAAGCAGCTCATGGTGTTAAGTTAGTGGGAGAGCTGCCAATGGATCCTGATGCAGCTTCCGCCCCGAAGGCACAGAGATTACAACTAGTATTTTAAGCACATCCACGTAAGAAAAGACCGCATAGCACAGCCACAGTTGAGACAGGAATGGCAGCCTATGACATGACATGAGCAATAAAGCAAGAACCACAGGAAGAGGGTGACTTCTACACTCTGAGCATGATTGCCTGCCCAGTTCCATGTGTGAAGAATTCAACTAAGGTTAAATCTTCCATATCCTCACTCAGAACTAATTTCCAATTATAGGTGATTGATACACAAAAAGAAAATCCAGAATATTCAACTATAAAACAGTATCTTTGTATTTAGCACAACTGTAACACACATAAAGGCAGGGTTTTAACAAGAAAACTACAGTTCTCCAAAGTCTAATTACAAATGACATCATTAAAATGTTTTAAAGACAGATACAGTGGTCCATGACTGTGTTGTAGAATATTTTAAGATATGCTGTGGAACATTTGTTTAATGATGTAAAGATGTGTTGCATTCTTTTACGTTGCATTTGTATAACTGTGAAGTTGTGCTACTTTGCCTGCCTAGAACAGGCATTGCATTGTATTGATGGGTCTAATAAAGAGCAGAACGGCCAACAGCAAGGCAGGAGAAAGGATAGGTGGGCTTGGCATGCAAAGAGAATAAATAAAGGAGAAATCTGAGAAGAGGAGACCTAGGAGGAGAGATGGAGGAGGACTCCAGAGTCCAGCCACCCAGCTACACAGCAAGCCCCAGAGTAAGAAGTAAAGAAGGGTATACAGGATAAAGATAAAAGCCCAGAGGCAGAAGGTAGATGGGATAATTTAAGTTAGAAAAGATGGCAAGAAACAAGCCAAACTAAGGCTAGGCATCTATAAGTAAGAATTTGGGAGCTGGGTTTCGGGCCTCTCAAAGAGCAAAGAGTAAAGAGTGAAAAACAACCAACAATATGACTGTAATATCAGCACCCGTAAAGACAAGATGTCTGAACGTCACATACATATTTACAGGGGTAAATTTTATTAATTTTTTATGGGGTGTCACATACATAATTACAGGGGGCGGGGCGGGGCGGCCTCAGAGGCGTGCTTAAAGGCAGTATTACAAAATATACAAAGGTGCTCTTTCTGTTCTTCACAGTACATAAAAGAACCCTGCCTCATTTCCAAATGAGACACTATAAAATATATCGCTATATACTATATAACTTACAGAGTATTCTGTACAGATGCAGGGCTATAAATATGCCACATAAATGGCTGTTTGGGAACTTTTATCTACAGAAGGGCTCAATTTGGCATCTCAGCCTGTTCAGATGGTGAAGAGTGTGTTGGGAGAGGATGTAGAGGGCAGGCTTGTGGTACAGTCACACTGCCTCGCTTGAATCAAGCTGAGGCTTGTTTTTTTTATGGGGGTGGGGGGTGATGGCTGAAAAGCTGGGGTAGGAGTAACGGGGGCTCTAAAAGGCACAGTAAAGGTCATCTGGTGTGAATAGGAGCTCACCCTTTACCCAGAGATCACCCACGAACTCTGAGCTTCACCATGATTTTAAGGGTGTCTAGCCACTCCCCATCTCCTCCCTCCGGACAATTCCCTTGGAGCTCTGTAGGTGTGGAAGGGAGGCAGGACAGAGCTGACCTGTGGAAGCTGGGAAGGATCCCAATGAATACATGACGGGGAGGGGAAGTGGATGGATGAATCAGGCCACCCAAAGCCGGCCCAGAAAGTTTCCTTGCACAAAAGAAATGGACCAAACGGGACCCCTCACAGGCAGATGATCCCAGATGAAGCGATGGTGAGAAGACTTGGGACACAGGTCTGTAAAGCCCCATCAGTAACATCGCTACCTGACCAAGAGAGTGCCATTGCTCTGTAGCCACAATGCCTCACAATTTGCTTCTAGAGGAGTCCAGTGAAGAATCGTAAGCGTGCAAACCAATGGGTGAACCCAACATGTCATGAACCCCTAGTCAGGTGTGACCCCCCCCCATCCTAGAAAGCTGAGGATGAGACCACTGTGGCCAACTGCTTGGACTGGCCATACCCATCTAGCCGAAGGCCTGGTGGAGGATGGGCTGTCCTGTGATGTAAACTAGAAAGGCTCACACCTATCCATGGCCTCCAAACAATTACTTCATCTTGTCTGAACTGGCTGGTCTGGGGCAGGGATGCCTAGGAGGAGCTACTGGGTATGGGGGGATAGCAGCTAGCCAGGACAATACAGTGAGAGGGAGGGAGGGAGGAAAAGGAGGAATCTGAGTCAAATGAATGAGACCAAATCATGGGGTGTGCAACAGAGAAGGCCCCACTTACCCTGTGACTTTATATCCATAGTCACATAGGGGAAACTCCCAAGGACCGCCATTACCTCTTCATATTTGTCATCTTCAAGGAAGTGCAGCAGACTATGACGATCTGATTCCTTTAAACTGACCAAATCCTGAATAGTTTTAATTTTGTACTAAAAAAGAAAAAAAAAGAAAGAAAAAACACAATAAAATTTTCATGAAATGAAAACTAGTGGTATGCTGACCAAAAGAAAATCCAGCAACTTCAGAAAAGAGTTAACATTTTGAACATTTCAAAGCAAGACCACAAAAACTAAGGTTGTTTGTTATAAATTCATTACAAGCTTATTTTTTTAAATCAGAAAAAGAGTATAAAAATAAAATATGTTCATATAGAATATTGACTTAAGAACTATTGTCCTAAATTTATTTATTTTCAGTTATAAGCATAAAAAATCTTCCAAGTACAGGTGGCCTCTAAAGGTTTCACTATGCAGTAAGTTAAATGAATTTAAATTAATTAAAATTTAATTTAAGCACTAGATACTTAATTGTTATGTTCACAGAGATTAAATTATGAGGCAGGTAGAATTTCAACTCTAGGATTCTGTTGTTTCAAATTATTACTTAACATTGATGAAATTTATAATGGCAATCTGATTAAAGGACAGAGAACTTGAATACAGATTTCTTATACAGTTACCTTTAATTAATACTACCAAATCCAAAGCCGATCATCTACTCACTTCTTCTACTATATACAAAGGAAACTTTTTTCTTTTGTCTTCTTAAAGCAGGGTCTCACTGTGTGGCCCATGCTGGCCTCATGTCCACTACTTAGACTAGGCCTCAAATTTACCACAGACATCCTGCCTCAGCCTCCCAGTGTACTGGATACATGGCTCATACTACCACACCCAAAAAGTCAAGTTTAAAATCTACCAGGATTATAAATTCAGTTTCTTATATTTTCTAAACTATTTCTAGATATTAAAGTCTAAAAAAGAAATGATCTTTCCTTAATTAGTGTATCCTTCCCCCTCAACATCCCCGACCCCCATAACTAACTGGTATTGAACCCAGGGTCTTGTGCACACCAAGCAAGTATTCTCCACCAATACTACTTCTGAGAATGCTTCATTTTTTTTTATTTAATTTAATTAATTAATTTTTTTTTGGGGGGGGGGGGTTTCGAGACAAGGTTTCTCTGTGTTGCTTTGTGACTTTCCTGGAACTCACTTTGGAGACCAGGCTGGCCTCGAACTCACAGAGATCCGCCTGCCTCTGCCTCCCGAGTGCTGGGATTAAAGGCGTGAGCCACCACCACCCGGCCTGAATGCTTCATTTTTTATTTTTGTTCATACTCAACTATAACAATTGCCCAACCTCTAAGTCAAAAACAAAGTGAAAAGTATATGATGTATTCTTACTTGGTACATACATTTTTGTAATGTAAAAATAAAATATTAATTGTTAAAATTCACTTAACCCAAAATAGTAATTCTATAGTAGTAAAATATTATAAAACCACCTAATTAAGAAGTACTAACAAAAGATAGTGTAAATCTAAGAAATCCACAGTAGCCAAGTCTACAAAACTTTATTCACATGACCTTGTAATGACAAGTTGCTAAACTCTGACTAGAAAACAGTCTACAAACCTTTTTATGGTTGGAGACTCTCCTAAGATTGTCCTCCTCGATGTGAGGGAGCTGCAGAAGGGGAGACTTAAACTGCTGGAGGCCTTGGACAGCCATCTGTGAGAGCTTCATACAGTTTTCTAATGATGCCAAAGTTGGAGCACGAAACTCCCTTTCTTAGAAAGAATAGGAAAAAAACAAACAAAAGGGCTGTACTTTTTACACTTTTATTACAAGGAATAAAATCACACTAACGTTCAACACCTAAACTTCAACATGAGGATATTGATTTTTCCTTTAAAAACTACTGAAAAATGTTAAAATACATAAACTTGATCCAGTATATATTACTCTGCGACAACCATTAATTTAACAAAAGCCTCTGTATCAACTCCAATAACAGTAAAATATCAGGCATGCTCAGTGGTATCATGAAGTGGTGGAGAACACCTGGAATCCCAGTACTTGGGTGGCAATCCCAGCACTCACAAGGCTGAGGCAAGGCCAGCGTAGGCAATGCAGGAAGCTAGATACTACCACAAACACACAAAGGGAAGATAGATACTACCACAAACACACAAAGGGAAGATAGATACTACCACAAACACACAAAGCCCCACGTGTCCTCAGCTGGGCACAGCACAGCAAAGCAGCAGCCTCACTGCTTAAGAAGCTACGGCAGATTTGGCTACAAAGCAAGATCCTATCTCAAAAATAAAAGATAAATAAATATTGTGTGTTTTTTAAATTTATTTTTACTTTTTGAAGACAACAAGGTCTCCCTATGGAAACCAGACTGGCCTCAAACTAGACCCCTGCCTCAGCCTAACAAGCACTAAGGTTACAGGTGTAATCCATGCCTTCTGAAATTCTTTCTGTTTACAAACTCGAACAACAGTAACTAAGTAAGAAGGTATTATCAGTATTTCTAAATTCACTGGAGCATTGCCAAGAACTAAAATCACCCACAACAACAAACTATAAAAAAAAGTCTCCTTTTTTTTTTTTTTTTTTTTTTAGCATTTTAGCATCCCCTTTCCCCTAACAGCCAAAAATTTCTTTTCTTTTCTTTTCTGTCTCTGTCTGCCTCTCTCTCTCTCTCTCTCTCTCTCTCTCTCTCTCTCACACACACACACACACACACACACTTACAAAAATTACACACTATGCCAAAAAAATCACTGTTAAAATAACTCAAAAATATTCAGAGAAAGAAAACATTTAAAACACTAAAAATAAAACAATGAAAAGAATGAGAAAAATCATGAGCAAATCTGTGAAACATGACTGACTCAGTATACAAAATTGTAATTAAATACTCATAAATCTTTAAACTGTGAAGTATACTGACAAATGCTTGCAGGAAAAAGTCCAAATTAATTACATTTCTTCCTCACCTTCACGGCTCCTGGCCATTATTATTAGCTGGCAGATTACATTAACCATTTCTTGAAGCAGAGCAGGACATTTTTTCAGCATGAATTGTTGATCTAGAAGAAAGAAAAAAACAACAACCCTGAAATAACCAATTCTAATATTACAGTGAAAATACCTTTCCCCTTTGAAGGCCAAGGCTAAAACAAAGTGTCCTGGCCCTTAAATATTTCACATCGTCTCAGAATTTTAATGCTTGAAAGACTGTTTCTCCTCAACTTCACTGCAAAAAGTAGATGCCATTACTAATACAAGATGTAGCAACGTTTAACATAATGGTGCAATTATATTAATTAATTATGTAATTATTATAGTCATTCCTTCCTTTCTTTAAAATAGTCTTAATCATGAATTCAGTTCTAATCCTGCTATCTTTGAGAAGGTTCTGTTTGTGCTGTTAAGTTCCTATTAACTGTGGGTCAATGCAAAGACTATGAATAAGAATAAGGTCGACTAAATACAGAAAAGAGGAGGAAGTTAAGGGGTGACTAAGCTTGTAAAAGTGCTTGTGGTGCAAGCCTGACCACCTGAGTCCAATCTCCAGAAACAAACAAACAAACAAACAAACACAATGGGCTGGTAAGATGGCTCTTCAAGTGGTTAAGAGCATCAGCTGCTCTTCCAGAGGACCTGGGTTCAAGTCCTAGCACCAACATGTGACTGACAACAGTTTGTAACTATAGCCTCGGGGGTTTATTTATTTATTTTAAAAGATTTATTATGTATACAGTGTTCTGCCTGCACATCAGAAGAGGGCACTAGATCTTATTATAGATGGTTGTGAGCCACCATGTGGTTGCTGGGAATTGAACTGAGGACCTCTGGAAGAGCAGCCAGTGCTCTTAACCTCTGAGCCATCTCTCCAGCCCCAGCCTCAGGGGATTTAATACCCTCCTCTGGACTCTTCAGGCACTGAACACACATAACACTATTGCAGGCAAAGTTATACATTAAAATACGCATTAAAATAAAAAATAAGTTTAAAAAAATTCTAACAGGCTGGGAATGTAGCTAGATAACAGAGCATATGTATAGCACATGTCAGGTCCTGAGTTCAAATACCAGCAATACAGAAAAATAAATGATATAATATTGTCATCATCATCATCATCATCATCATCATCATCCATTTGGAGGCTAGAGAGATATCTCAGCAGTTAGGAACACTAGCAGCTGCTGTGGATATCACTCTGTATACATAAAATGCTGACTGGCCAGTTGCCAGGCAGGAAGTATAGGTGGGACAAGCAGAGAAGAGAATTCTGGGAATAGGAAGGCTGAGTCAGGAGCCGCCGCCAGCCGCCGCCATGAGTAGCAACATGTAAGATACCAGTAAGCCATGAGCCACGTGGCAAGGAATAGATTTATAGACATGGGTTAATTTAAGATAGAAGAACTAGGTAACAAGAAGCCTGCCACGGCCATAGTTTGTAAGCCATCTAAATCTCTGTGTGTTTACTTGGTTGGGTCTGAGCGGCTGCGGGACTGGCGGGTGAGAGAGATTTGTCCTGACCATAGGCCAGGCAGGACTGGAGAAAACTCCAGCTACAAGCTGCTCTTCCAGATGACTTGAATTCAACTCCCAATACCCACAGTGGCTCACAACAACTTTTAACTGCAGTTCCAGGGAATCCAAAGCCCTCTTCAGGCCTCTGTGGTACCAGGATATTGATGAAGACAGATAAAATTAGCTTTTGAAACGAAATCCATTAGATTTGGTACTCAACCTAAAAAGCAGGCCCCTATAGCCTGAAGGCCAGAGTTCTTTTGTGTGAGAAATGACTAGTAAAAATGAATATGCCTGTATACATGCACAGAACATTAGTAACAAAATTACTAATTTATTTCAAAGTAACTCCAATAACAATGCCTAAAAATATTCCTTCCTTCCATCCTAAGCATCCTTCCTAGCACTAATACCAAGCAGTCTTATTTTCAGGAGTCCTGGATTACATCATTAGCTGAACAGTGATGGGATGGTAAGATTTCATTCAGAAAGAACATTTATGTTTTAGGATGACAAGTTTTTAAGTTTCAACTGAAATACTACAGCTAAAAAGGAGATGACATCCAAATCAATGATCTCTCTGGTAACACTTCCATCTCAACCCATGGCCTGTGTTTTAAAGAATAGGTATTTCAAACACTTATTTAAGTGAAAATCAACTCTACTTCTCTGTAGCTACTACTGAGAAATGGCGGGAATAATGTTGGATTAAGAGGGTCAGATATTTGCTGTAAATCTGCTTTTGTCCCTCTAAAAATTTTTTAAGTTCTTTTCTCAAAAATCACTAGATGGTGATGTACATCTATAATCTCAGTCCACAGGAGGCTGAGGAAGAAGGGTCTTCAGCTTGTGTCCAGCCTGAGCAAGTTCAAGGACAGCCTCAACGACCAAAGCCATTGAGGAAATTCTCTAGCTAACCTGCAATTATTAAACATTTCATAGGGAATATTTGATCTTGAAATAATACATTTCGACATCCGCCAAAGCATCTGATGTAGAGTTCCAAACTATCTGTAAAGTAATGATATACAAATAGATTTTTTAAAGGAATATAAACAACTATTTGAACAAAAAAGAACATCACCTAAACGCTGAATCACTAAGACTACTTATATCTGTTGCTTTGGCCCCATTAAAACCCTTTACATATTAGAGTCACAAATACCTTCTTCCAGGGTCTCAGGAATTTTCATTCTAGCAAGATGAGACAGTAAAAGAACTCTGGCCTTCAGGCTATATGGACAGGTAAGTGGAGGCTCATTCTTCTTTAAATTTATGCTGCCAATTTCTCTAATTAGCTAAGGTAAAGAAAAATAATTATTCAGAAACATATCATGAATCATTCACTTTTGTACTTTATTGCTTATCAAGAAATGTGTAAGATCAGCCTAACCTGTGGTATTAAGATATTATCTGTTGGCCTGCTTGTGGCATCTTTATTATATTGAGGATCAAATTCAGAAGCTCCAGCTAAAACCATGATGAGACCTACGGAAACAAAACAAATATAATGGTAAATAGATATTTACTTACTTATTAATTTCTCCTCCTGAGATAACTCCCTTAACCCTAAAGTTAAGCACTTTTCTAATCACGCACAATGCAATGCTGACAGTCATCTGGCCTCCACTACTGACAAGTAAATTAATATCTCCCACTAAAACAAAAGAAACTACACTTTTTAAAAGTGACAATTTTTACCTATCCCAAGTGAGTATAAGTGCTCATCAAATTAAGGGCACAAAAGGGCACTTAAGGAAAATTAAGATAGTTTAAAATAGAATGTTTCTATACTAAGCATGTGTTCCATAGAAGCCTGCCAGAGAGCATTAGTACTTCATGTGATGTTAGAATGTTGCATGTAAACAAGTGCCCTTCAGTTAAGTAAGGCTGGAAACAAGAAATTACCAAGAGTGAGAGATTCTCTTTATTCCATGACTTCTCAGAATATCAAGTAAACAAAACTTCTGGAACCTTGGAGAGTTTTATGGAAATGCACATAATTCCCTGCCACATGTATTATTATCCTAAAAGCTCTATAAGGACTGACACCACAATCATCAATTTCACCCCAACCATGAATCTTACCTTTCCTTTAACAGAAGGGAATCTGTGCTAACAAACAAGGGCGGGACTACAGACGCTCAAGAGTAGAGAGGACAGTTCTGTAACATCTCCTTGCACTTGAGTTTCTTCAGATGTGCCCAACACACAGCAGGCACCATAAACCTCTGACCTACTACAACCCCACCCCAAATTTTTTTTTTTTTTTTTTTTTTTGGAGACAGTGTCTCATCATGTACCTTTGGCCTGGAACTACATATGTAGACCAGGCTGGGCTGGAACTCACAAAGATCTGCCTGCCCTGGCCTCTCAAGTGCTGGGATTAAAAGCGTGCACCATCACACCAGGCTCAAATATTTTCACGGGGGTAGAGGGAGAATAACTGTTCCAAAGACAGCTGAAGGAAATGTAAATAAATCCTTCAGCTAAAAAATGCTTTGTGACAGAATTATCTGAGACTAAGGAACACTCTCAGAAATCAGTATCCCACGGGCAAAACAAAACACATGAACCATTTTTATAAGGAAGTAAGTTCCTATACTAATATTTCAATTGAATATAAGAGTAATATATATGCACAACAGAAAGTAATACTCATTCTCTTCTATATCCTATATTCACTATACACAGTGAAGGGGTTCACAGACATTTTTGTTCAATTATATTATGTATTTTGACCATACCCATCCCTCTCCTTCCAGCTAGTACTCCTTTTCCCAGTCTTGCTTTAACTTTCATAACATATGTGTTTATGTGTGTGTGTGTATATTTATGATTTTATGTGTACACATAAAAACCTAGGATCTATTTGAGAGAAATAATGTAATGTTTGAGTCTCATTTATTTCACATAATATAATTATCTCCTGTTTAATCAATTTTTCTGAAACTTCCCTACGTTCATTCTTCCTTACAGATGAATTAAAAAAAAAAAAAAAAAAGATGGTTGCTATATATACCACATCTTCCTTATCCACTTATTTGTTGACAGGCACCTAGGCATATTCTGCAGCTTGTCTATTGTACACAATGCCACAGTAAGCACAGATGCAGGTGTCTGACTTGGCTTCCTCTTGGTATATCCCCAGAAGCAGTATAGAAGCTCATCATATGCTCAATCTAGTGAAGAGTTTTGAGGAATCGTGTATGTGGCTAGACTAACTGACATTCTCACTAGAAGCTGCATCCTTGCCGGCTTTCGTTAATCGATTTCTTAGTAACAACAAGTTTGGCTAGAGTAAGATAGAATTCTTCTTCCTTTTGAAACACTGAATCCTTGGCTAGCCTGGAACTCACTATGTAGACCAAGCTGGCATCAGACTTGTGGCAATTCTCTTAGCTCTCCCTTTTGAGTACTGGGATTGCAGATGTATTACACCAGGTTTTTAATACTTTATGCATTCTAGAAATCCATCCTCTCTCAGCTGTTTAGCTACCCAACATTTCCTCCATCTTGTAGGCCATCTTCTTCCTCGTTTAACTGTTGCCTTTGCTATGTCAAAACCTGGTAATTTTATACACTTTCATTAATGACATAAACTAGTCACCTGGGAAGACAGAACCTTAACTGAGGAAATGCCTACGTCAGACTAGCCTGTGGGCATGTCTGTGGGGGCATTTTCTTGATGCTAATAGAGGAGGTACCACTCTTGGGCAGATGTGCCTAGGCTGTATTAAAGGCCATGAATGTGAGGCTGAGGGGGAGCCGGTCAGCAATGGTCCTCCTGGTTTCTGATTCAATCTGACGAACTATAACCTAGAATCTACTATAGAGTTAAGAAACATATAGCAACATATAAATGACTCAGAAAACAATGCAACAAACAGCAGTTACTTAGGTTTACTTACGTTTCATATCCATATTTCGAGTTTTATAAACAAAGTATGTATAAATCTGTGTTGTACGTATTAGAATCTGGTCTCCACTATAGCGTATTGACCGATACCACCATGAGCCCTAAATACAAATAAAATTGAACAAGATATAAAGCATGAAAAATTATAAATATTAAGCTTGAGGCAGCACAATGGTTTGTGTGTGTGTGTGTGTGTGTGTGTGTGTGTGTGTGTGTGTGAATTTTCCAAAAATTTACTAAGAGCAATGAAGTGCTTGAGCTTGTTCCATATTTCAAAAACTTACTAACAAATACTGACACTGCCAGACACCTAAACACCAACACAAATCATCAGGCATGATTAAAATGCTTTAAGTTTTAGGCAGAAACTGTTCAAAAGATAAAACAAGAATAAAACCACTCATTGCTATAAGCAAATAAAGTGGTTTCTACTACAAAATTTGATAAGTCTCGGGGCCATTTTATAGCTGACATATTTTCATTCAGGTTCTCAAGAGATTGGATCTTACACAGCAATCCTATGGAGAGGTCAAGACAGATGTATAATAGGACTTATGGAGCCACAAAAATCCAGGATCAAAAAGAACACATGGCACAAAGAAATGAAAGATGAAATAACTTTTTGGTAGCTCTTCATTATATAGTACTACACAGTTATTTTTTAAAATGAGTGGCTAGGGATTGGGGACATGCCTTAATGGCTAAGACCATGTACTGTTCTTATAGAGAACCTATCTTCTGTTCCCATCACCCACATCAACTAGCTCATAACTATCCAGATCCAGGGAATCCTATACTCTCTCCTGGACTCCTTGGACACCTACTCTCATGTGCACATACCCTACACACACATACATAAAAATAAAAATAGGCTGGGCGTGGTGGTGCCTTTAATCCCAGCAATCAGGAAGCAGGGGTAGTCTGAGGCCAACCTGGACTACCTATCAAGTTCCAGGCCAGCTAGAGTTAGGTAGTAAGACCCTGTTTCAAACAACAACAACAACAACAACAACGTGTTTAAAAACATCACGTTGAATTGATTAAATTCTAAATCAAAATCTTATGGAGCAACTACCCCAAAACAATCAATATAAAGTAGTAGAACTTACCACAACAACAGGAAGGATAACCATAAATGCCAATCCATATACAAGTAAAACCTAGAGTTAAAGAGAAAGTAGTTATGCCTTGGTCTGGTAAATTAAAACATTGTCCAGACTTACAAAGAGGTCCCACTATTAAAAAGCACTCTGTTACTTGATCCTTTATAACGAAGGTACCTTTTGGGGTTTTTTTGTGGATAGTATAGCTGAAGTACAAACAGATCACAGAGCTTGCCCTAGGCACACAGGTTAACAGTGTTACTATAGTCAAACTCTAGAGCTTTTCTGTCTGCTATACAAATCACCTTTTAATTTACATCTATATACTGATGTAATATAGATTAACTGCAAAAGTTTTATAAATTATGTCTTCCTTCCAGTCAAGCATTTTCTATAGTCACATCTTGCGAGTAGTGCTGTGAAATAAATTATAAGGCCTTACAAACTAACTCTAGTGCCTAACTACAAATGTGCCATTAAATTTTTATTTGATAGTAACTACTGAATTTTCGCCTATAGCTTCATCTGAAATCTGTCAGCTATCTTTTCCTTTCCTATTATTCCTACAGTAGCCCTAAGTATGATAGATGCACTTATAAGCAGCAAGTATACAAGATTATCAATTTTAATGTCACAAAATAGGCATTTTCAAAAAACTATAGATTAACTGTGTATATTTTGCTTTTTAAAGTTTAAAAAAGGCTCCTCAGACCAGCAGGATGGCTTAGTAGGTAAAGGTACCTGCCACCAAGACTAACTAGCTGAGTTCCAGTTCTAGGACCCATATGGTAGGAGAGAACCAACTCCAGCAAGTTATCCTCTGACCTCCACACATATGCTGTGACCTGGGCAGCCCCTCCCCCACAACACAGAGGGAGAGAGAGGGGGGGAGGGGAGGGGAGGGGAGGGGAGGGGAGGGGAGGGGAGGAGAAGAGAAGAGAGACAGACTGACAGACACAGAGAGACAACACACACATACACACGAAAGACAGACAGACAGACAGACAGACAGGGAGAGAAAGTAAGAGAGTATACATTTAAAAATAATAAGGAAAGATTAAGTTAAAATAAAACAGCTCCTAGATAATTACTTTCATGAAACCTCAAGTAGAGAATCATCAATTTGTAAACAATGTATTAAGACAATTCCTGATGTTTTAGGGCTGCAGCAACTATCAGAGATAGAAGCCTGTCTGATGTCCCATTGTTTCCTAGTATGGAATAGGTATATTTCAATTGACAAAAAGTAGCTTAGTTTGAGTAAAGGTGAAATGAGTAAGTTAAATTATGAGTTCACCTTAAATAAATTTGGCTACCATAAAATCCAGTAGTTCTCAAACCAAAAATAGGACACTAACCAAAAATACTTTCAAAATAAATTAATTCAAACTTAGAATACATTGCTGCTGGGCGGTGGTGGCGCACGCCTTTAATCCCAGTACTCGGGAGGCAGAAGCAGGCGGATCTCTGTGAGTTCATTCTACAGAGTGAGTTCCAGGTCAGCCAGGAGAAACCTTGTTTCAAAAACAAAAAAACAAAACCAAACCAAAACAAAACTACAACAACCAAACCAAAAACAAAATTAGAATCCATTGTCCTAAACTAGCATGTAATTACAACCAATTCTTTTCTCTTGCTATGTAGCTTTCAAAACACAGTACCAAGTAAGTGCATGTGAGAGTCTCTGTGGTAAAGTTTCATTACATCACACCCTAATACAGTATAGAACAAAAGTATATCAAGAACATCAGAACAGGCCTTATATAAATGCACTCACCAGAATCGAATTTTTCTGGTCAACTATCCAAGCTGGCAAGGCAATTCCAAAACTTGTAGCTGAAATAAAATAAATAACTGTTCTAAAGATTCTGCTTTCAATTTTATTTATCTGTATCTCAAAATTAAGTTTCCTCACCATTTCCCGAAAAAACTTCTTACATTACATAAATTTCCATTATACAAACTTAAAAAATACACCCAGGCTTGTACAACATTTGAGAAACTGAGGCAGGAGGATCAATGGAAGTTCAAGGTCAGCATGGATGAGAATGAGACCTTGTCTTAAAATACATGAATGTATGTATGTTACAGAAGAATGTACATGAAACTTCATAGTTTTCAATGGGGAAACTTTTTACACTTAAGTTTCTTTTCACTAGAAAACTCAAAATACTTTCATGCCTTGAATTCATATAAATGCTTGAAAATATAAGAAATAAGTAATGAAAAATTTTTTGCATGGGCTCATTGTGTGCACACATGTATGCATGAATGTGTACATACAGGTGCCATGCACATGGAGAAAATTATTTTATTATTTTTAAATTGTAAGTATGTGTTTGTATCTTGTTTTTTTTTTTTTAAGATTTATTTATTTATTATGTATACAGTGTTCTGTCTGCATGTGTGCTTGGACACCAGATCTCATTACAGATGGTTGTGAGCAAACCACCATGTGGGTGCTGGGAATTGAACTCAGGACCTCTGGAAGAACAGCCAGTGCTCTTAACCTCTGAGCCATCTCTCCAGCCTGTCTGTATCTGTTAATAGGTATATACACATGAGTACAAGCACCCCCAGAGACCAAGGTTAGATCTCCTTGAAGCTGGAATTATAGGCAGCTTTGAGCTGCTCAACATGGTGCTGGGAACTGAAGCTTTTTGTGTTTTCCCCACCAACATACTTTTATTGGTTATTTGGGAATTTCACATAATGTACCCCAATATCTATCTATCTATCTATCTATCTCTCTCTCTCTCTCTCTCTCTCTCTCTCTCTCTCTCTCTCTCTCTCTCTCTCTCTCTCTCTCACACACACACACACACACACACTTCCTAGTCCTCCTAGGTCTAGCCCCTTCACTCCAGTTACCTACCTCCCTAAAAAAGGAAGAAATTACCAAGTCCAATATATGTTGGGAACCAAAGTCTTTTAAAAAAAAAATTAAGTAAAAAGTAAACAGGGAGGCTGGAAAGGCTGCTCAGTGCTTCCGAGCACTTGCTGTCTTTGGGCTGTGAGCCTAGCCGTTAACAGATAAGCCACCTCTCCTGCCCCAAGGAGCTCATCAGTTAAGAGCATTTGTTGTTCTTGCAAGGAACCTGGGTTCAGTTCCCAGCACCCACAGAGTGGATCACAACCATCCATAACTCCAACTTCAGGGGATCCAATGTCCTCTTCTAACCTTCACATACATAAGCAGCACACTTAAAATAAATCTGAAATAAAAGATATAGGAGTGCTCTTTCAGGATCCAGGTTCAGTTCCCAAGGCCACACGATGGCTCACGATGGCCCCCAAACTCCAGCTCTAGGAGATCTAATCTCTGTGGGCACCAGTCATGTGTATGGTGCACAAACATAAATATAAACAAAAACATATATGTAAAGAAGTTCAATGTATTCATCTAACTTCTTGTGGCTGTAATTTTCATACCCATAAACAAAGAAAAATCAACACTCCTCTTATTCTAGTTAATATTTTCATAATATACAATACTAACAACATTTTTATATTCACCGCACCTTGAGGCCCATCTGGATTTCCAAATTCTTCCCAATTTTTCCGAGACTCTTCATCTGTTAAACTACCACGAAGAAAATAGGTACCAAAATTAGAAAGCCATGCCCAAAAAAGTAAGTATTCAAATGTAAGAACTTCATTAGGCAATCAATATCTTTGTTTTTAGGTTTATTTACTTGTGTGTGTGTGTGTGTGTGTGTGTGTGTGTGTGTGTGTGTGTGTGTGTGTGTGTGTACACAAGAGCACAGGTGCCCACAGAGACTTTGAAAGTCCCTGGAACTGGAGTTACAGGAGGTTGTGAGCTGCCCAAACTGGGTGCTGGAAACTGAGGTCTTGGGTTCTTTGGAAGGCAGAGTGGTAAGCACTCCTAACTGCTCCAATGCCCCACACCCTCGCCACCTGAAGCAAACTCTCTTCTGGAAAGACAGCAACCCCGGCTGGGGAGGAGGCTCACTCGGTAGAGTGCTTGCTCTGCAGGCATGGAAGCCCCCAGCACCCTGTCAGATAAACCTGACAAAGGTACGGCGGCCACCGATAACCCAGCTCTCAGTTGACAAAGACGGGCTGCACCTGGACCAAGCTGCTTATCTACTGATAGACTGAAGTGAGAGAGGCCTTTTCAGTAGATAAGGCGGAGTGACCTAGGGAAACACCAACGCTAACCTCTGCCTCTACATACAGGTACACCCACATGTGTGAACACACATACCACACAGATATACATACCCTTCCCCAGAGGAGGTTAATAACTGAAAGAATCAAAAATACTCTCTCTGAAAAGGTGTGTGCCTGCGCGCGCTCGAGTGAATGCTAATTCCTAGACCTTGACACAAATTCCTGCTTAGCTAATTAAGTCAGATGAAATTCAAAGGCTATTTACTAAGTCTTATAAGAATGTAAGATTTTAAGTGACTTTTATTTATTTCCTAATAGCCTATTTTCTAAAATTTCTCCAATGAGCACATTAATAATTTAAAATGTAGTAGTTAATTCCCAAATGATGGCACTCTGCTCTCAAGAGGTCAACGTCGCCTGTAAAACTTCACTGTTGTGGGAAAAGGCTCTTCTAAGCTGAGTGCCAGGAGAACTAGGCAAACACCTTCTACACAAGAGCTTTCAGGTCAGGCAATATAAAAGTTATGGAATGATTTTCAACACCTAAATAAAATGTAAGTCCTGACCTGGGCAATAGCTCAAAGCAGAGAATTAAAATGGCTTTATTTCAGATCCCAGTATACATCATAAAAAGCACTAGATGAAAATCTCAGTTCCTTCACAAACCTGACAATGCTTTGGAAACAAAAAAATCCTAATAGCCAAACCAATTCTAGGCAGAAAGAACATAGTCAGAAGCATACTATTACCTAACCTAAAACTACACTACAGAGCCACAGTGATAAAGATAGCATTGTACTGATACGAAACAGACATGCAGATCAATGGACTAGAACAGAAAATCAGAGATCAACCCAGAGTTGTGAATGCCTAAGCTTTGCTGAAGGTGTCAAAAACATTCATTAGGGAAAAAAGTCTTCTCAACAAATGGTGCTGGCCAGAGAGGATATACACCTGAAGAATGAAATCAGACCCATATCTCTCACTCTGCAAAAAAACAAAATAAAACCTTGAGATCTTGGAGTTCGAGGACATACTGATCTATATACTGAGTTCCAGGGCAGCTAGGGCTACATAGTGAGACCCTATGTTGGGGCGGTGGGTGGAGGAGGGGATTTATAAATGTAAAATTGTCTGGGTATGTATATGTGAATAATACAGTTGTTTGTTGGTTTTTTGTTTGTTTGTTTTTCTGAGTTGTGAGAAATCAAACCCTAGGGCTTGTGTACACTTGCCAGGTACTGTATTGAGCTCTACCCTCAGCTCACAAGGTTTCTTAACAGTAACAATGTATCTTACCTATGCCTTACATCTAGGTCAACAAGAAAATAATCTGAAAGTTCTAAAAAGATTCTTAAGAAGGTTTGGGAGGCAGAGCAGACAGACAGACAGACAGAAATCTGTAACTCAGGCTGGTGAGATGGCTCAGCAGGGAAAGAGCACTGGCTCCCAACCTACCTCTCCACACATCTGCAGTGACACACGCACACAGTATATAAACAAAATCTACATCTCAACAGATACAGTATCTAACAGCAAAGGAACTAGAAACCATCTATTACAATGAAATTCTGAAAGAATACCAAAAATAAAGCACTTAAAGTAAACATTATACTTGCCCTTAAACAGTTCAATCAGAGACACACACTGTCAAAACAGGAGAAGTAGAACTGGTTTAACAAACGCCTCAAAAGAGAAAATGAAACTCAAACACACCTCTGCTATTCAGGATGCTTAGAAACTCTCAATACAACTCAGTCACTGTGGTGGTTTGAATGAGAATGATCCCTATAGGCTCATGTATCTAAATATTTGTTTCCCAGTTGGTGGAGTGTTTAGGAAAGAGCAGGAGGTGTTCTTGTTGGAGAAGGCCCCATCTTGCTCTCTGTACCTCCACCCTTCAGATGGGATATCAGTTCCAGCAGCATACCTGCCTGCCTGCCTGCCTGCCTCCATGTTCCCTGCCATGATGGTCATGGACTAAACCCCTCAAACTGTAAGCAAGGCCCTAATTTAACGCTTTCTTTTATAATCTGCCTTGGTCCAGGGTCTCTTCACACTAAAATCAGTAACTAAGACATATTTAATTAAACTGGGGAAAATCACTTTTCTAAGTGCCAAGCCTGAGTAACTTATGATTTAATTAAACTACCACTTTAGAGCTGCTGAGTAGGTCCATAAATGTCAGGTTCAAATATACTTGGTTAATATTTAATAAAAGTGTGTAACATTCATTTTACTTACTACTTTCTTTTTTTTGTTTTGTTTTGTTTTGTTTTTGTTTTGTTTTTTCAAGACAGGGTTTCTCTGTGTAGCTTTGTGCCTTTTCCTGGAACTCGCTTTGGAGACCAGGCTGGACTCGAACTCACAGAGATCCGCCTGCCTCTGCCTCCCGAGTGCTGGGATTAAAGGCGTGCGCCACCACCGCCCGGCTAACTTACTACTTTCTTAAACAGAAGGTATCTTTACCCCTTTCTTTTAAAAAGTGTAACAGGCCCTATGATACTTACGCTGCATAAGCTTTTGCTATCCTCATGAACATAACTTCATCACCTCCTTTATCTGGATGATATTTAAGTGACAACAAGCGATATTGTTTCTTAATTTCTGCTACTGTTGCTCCCTAAAAGGAAAAGCTTTGTTAATACATAAGAACATAATGCAATAAGAAATAATCGACCCTATTTTTATCTTAAACCATGAACTACTCAATATTCTGACAAAAGAAAGTAACATTTTCTCCTATACATTTTGTCTCCCAAGTTTCATCTCATACATATACTTCTCAAGCATTTAACTATATGACATGCAATATACTAGTCACTAATGGTAATAGTGGTGAAACCATATAACTCCACATTTAAATAAAAGTGCAGTGGCTTTAACTATCCAGAAAGGATCAAGAGTAAACTAATACAGCTAAGTCAAAGATCTGCTTTCTTTATGCTCTGAGCAGTATCTCATTTCATCTGCTTCTAAGTATTTTAATATTAAGTAAATATTTTAAAAAAAAGAACTGGCATTGGTTCTCAATCTTACTTTTTACCAATAATTCTGGATCATTTTTATTTCCCTACATCTTTTTATTATATTAAAAAACCAGACTCTGGACTGGAGAGACAGCTAGGTCAGGGGTTCAAGTTCACACTGCTCTTAGAAAGGGTGCACAGGTCTAGTTCCCAGCACCAACAGACCCTGGGCAGCCTCAGAGGATCCAGCACCCTCTGCTGGCTTCTGAATTCTCATGCATAAACCCACACTCACACATACACCCATATGTATACATTTAATAAAATCTAAAAAAATGTTTAAAAAAAACAATCAAATAGAAATCCTATTATATGCAAACTTTTCTTCTACAAAGCAGAAAACTGGAAGATGAACATTCTCCTTAATTTGTATATCAACTTCAAAACCAAGCCATCCACTGAAGAAAATCGAAGTTTAAAACCACAACTACTAGATTCAGTCTGCCTACTAAGCTGTTACAGGACACAGTTTTCTCAGCCTCACCCTCTCTCTTCACTAACTCCAGTTCTAATGTTCTGTAGAAGTTTATCAACTGAGTTCAACCAAAATCTCACCAAAGAACATACTCAAGGACTACCTAATTTCAATGATAATGACAACAGTTTCTTACAAGTACCCCCATCTCAGATTTAAGGTAGTGCATGTGCCAATCAACATGAATGTGTTTTTAAAATATAGTGACTTCTCATCAAGTAATCTTAACAGTTTACTAGTTATAAGCTAATACTTACTACTAGCAACCAACAATACAACAAATGTATTTAAATGATAATGAATTAGATCTTATTTTTTTAAAGAAGTTAACTGACAGGGCTGAAGAGATTGGCTTGGCAGAGAAAAGCTTATACTGCTCTCCCTGAAGTCCTGAGTTCAGTTCCCAGCACCCACCTCAGGCAGCTTTAAACCACCTGCCAACTCCAAGGGATCTGATAGCCTCCTCTACCCTGAGTACACATACAACACAGATGAACATAGTGAAACCTGTCAATCTAAAACAAAACGTTAACAGACCAAAGTCTGATTTCTTTTGGAAATGTCTAATTTGTTTTAGAGTATAAATTTCTAGTATTTAAGATATTGTTAAATTAATGATATTACAGAAGAATACTACTTACAGGATCCAAATTTAATACTTCATAAGGATTGTACTCCTGATATTCTCGGTCTGTTTTGGAAACTTTGTATGCAAGGAATAAGAACAATGCCCATCCTGCAAGCAGAACTATTTTCCTGTTTAGGAAAAAGACAAATGACATAATAAATACATCTGTATGGCTTTCTACAAGATCAAGGAATAAAACCATCTAAAGGAGCTGCACACCACTATGCTACCCCACTGACTCACATCTGTAAATTCCTGTTACAGCAAGGATGGTGCTGTTTTCACTTCTGAATTCTCTAGAATCTAGGAGAGTGCCTCCCATGTTACTATTTGCAGAATTAAATACAGAAATTAATACTAGACTCATTAAAATAGATAAGAAATAGCCAAGAAACCACTTAATGAAAGATTTTTACTGAAATGAAAGAAGTTTACTCTTGACCTAGAAATTATACATTTAGTAAAATAAATTTTTAAAAATTGGCCAGGCATACAAAAATGAATAAATAGCCTTCTTTAAATTGTAAAGTTTGGAAATATTCTGATGTCCATCAGCCATAACTAATTTAAGGAGAGCGGTCAAACCATGATGCAGCCACACAAAAAAACATTTTATAACTAACATAAAAAATGTGCACACATTAAGGACATAAAAGAGCAATAAAAAACTAATTTCTTCTCTCTTGAATGTATTCTACATAGTAAAACCAAATACTAGCATCTTTAAATGTCCATCAATGAATTACTAGGCAAAAAAATAATAATTTTAATCATTCAACCAGAGTGAAATACTTTCTATTAAATGAAAGTAAAATCGGTCATGAAAGACTTTTTTAATGTTAAATTTGAAAGGGAAAACAGCTTTCAAGCTTTGTAAAACACAACCCAATTTCTATAAGCAGAAACGTGATTAGAAGAGTACGAAGTAATCAAAATCTTTAGGTGAAAAATGAACTATCAGATCCTCTGTATGACAATTTGTTACAATGAATAGGATTTGTTAGACAAAAACATAAAATAATCAAACAGAACTGCAATGACTGGCTTTAAGAGCAAAGAGAAGGTCCCTTGTTTAGCTTTGTTTCCATCCCTGCACTGAGATGACATCGAGGGCCTTTCCTGTCTCTGCTAGGCAACAATTCTACACTCAGCTGTACTTCTGCTCTTTGGCAGAACCTAGCTTAAATGCACTTATCATTTGGAAATGAGCCAACATCTGGAATCACCTAGGAGGATTCCTTAGTTTTCTGTTTACCCGATTTTCAAAACAGATTTTTGTTCTTCAATGTTCCATAAGCTTTCCCAAAAATCACACATTTGCTCTCTTGTATCTGTCAAAATCTCAGTTCCCATGTGTGCGTGCCTACCTACACAAACTTTAAATTCATCCTTCAACTCAACTAAAACGACCCACCTTTCAAAAGCAATCCTTTGAAGAGAACAGTTACAGCTGCAAAGCAGCACACACAGTAACTTTTTCCTTTGACTTGCTGCAAATTCCTTTGGCACCTGAACAAGATCTTATCCAGTTTTTACTAACCCCTGGGTAGTTTAATCAACAGTGGGAACTGAGATACAAGTTTCTTTCCATTTGGCCAAAACAATATTCTAAAGCGCGCACACACACACACACACACACACACACACACACACACACACACATACACACACACACACACACACACACACACTGAGGAAGGGTCTCAATAGAGCCTAGGCTGCCCATAAACTCACTATGTAAAGGAAGATGACTTTGAACTTCTGACCCTCCTGCTTCCACAGCCCACATAAGGGCTAATCATGCAGGCATGCACCACCACACCTGATTTAGCATGCACCACCACACCTGATTTAGGAGTCAAACCAAAGGCTTCCAGCATGGTTGGCCAGCACTCTACAAAGTAAGTTGCATCCCTAGGTATATTTTAAACCCTTTAAGAGTATAAACTTCAAGCTGTTTTCCAGCCTACCTAAATGCCCACATATATGCCCAAAGAGGAGAGAGAACACTATGAAGAACATCCCCCTCTTTTTTCCTGGCCACAAAACAAAACTCACTAGCTTAACTCCCACTGTTATTACATATTAATTAAGAAAGTTTGGTAAGCTGCTTAAGCTATATATCTCAATTCCAACTTCGATGACGGGTTTGACAATTAAATGAGATTTAAAATTTTAAGTACTTTGAAAGTGACTCATATGTAGTAAACATAATCAACTCATGGTAGCTATGAGCTACTACTAATAACTCTTCCCCAAGTCTCGGGGGCTACAGATAGAGATCAACAATAGAACATTTAACTAGCATTTGCAAGGTTCAACCCCACTACCACAAAAAACAAAAACAAAATAACAAAACATCTTAGCCACACTTACAGCCCACTCAAAAAGCCTTCTCTGTCTTGGGCCAAGTGAGCGCCCCTTCTGCTGCTCTTCCATAGCAACTCCCCCCAGTCCTCACTGCTATGGTTTAGCAGTATAGAGTACAAAACAGTGGTAGAACTAGGGTTGAGGAGACAGTTCAATGGACAAGCCTGAGAGTCAGAATTCATATCTCTAACACCCACATAAAAGCTAGGCAGGTGTGATTACCTATTACACCCCAGTGCTTGGGGGAGCAGAGATGCGAACCCTGGGGCAAATGGGCTAGACAGACTTGCTGGGCAAACTCCAGGTTTACCAAGAACCCTGTACAATAGTTTTAAACATCAACTTACCATGGTCTAGATCACCTGAGAAAAGAACCTCAATCAAGGGACTGTCTAGATTAGACTGGACTATGGGCATGTCGATTGTTAAGTGATACAGGAAAGACCTAGCCCACTGTGGGCAGCATCATTCCCTAGGCAGAAAGTCCTGAGCTACATAGAGATAGGAGAAATCTAGATTAAAGCTAACTAGCAGGAAGAAGGCAAAATAGGTGTCTGCCCAGAATATAATCTCTGCTCTTATCTGTAACTAGCAACAGATATAAAACTAGAACACTCTACACCTCAGTAAATAAAGTAGAAAATTGTTCAGACACCAGATGTCAACCTCTGGCTTCCATACATACATAAAACCTAAGGACATGTACCCACTCACATCTGAACACACATGCACACACTCACCATACACAAAAAGATGTAGTGGATCTTTCTTTAAGAGATGAGGTCTAGGGCACTAAAGATATGGCTAGTGGTTTGCTCTTGCAGGGGACCAAGTTTGGTTCCCAGCAATCACATCAGGTGATTCACAACTGCCTATAACTCTAGTTACAGGGGATTTGACACCTCTTCTGGACCCTTGTATGTGTATCATAGGTATCTGTATCATCCATATCTGTATCCATATATGTCTATGCATCTGTATATGTATCCTTGCACCATGATGCCATCTACCAAGTTGTAATGTTATTCCAAAGGTTACAAACGGATGGGGCTGAAAGACCTTGGACTTTCAGCATCTAAAACTAAAATAAGCTAAATAAGCCTTGTTTGTTATAAAGTACCCAAACTCAAGTATTTTATTACAGTAACAAAGAAAAAAAAGAAATGAACTAACATTATTTACTAAATTTGCTACAATTGTCTAAGGTTCACATCTTTGAATCATATCTATCTTGTTTTTTTTTTTTTTTTAAATTGTTTTTATTTTTATTTGCATTGGTGTTTTTGCTGCATGTATGACTGTGTGAGGATATCAGATCTTGAGTTACAGACAGTTGTGAGCTGCCATGTGGGTGCTGGGACTTGAACCCAGGTCCTCTGGAAGAGCAGTCAGTGCTCTTAACCACTGAGCCATCTCTCCAGCCCCCATATCTATCTTGTTAATCGCTGTGTATCTAGCACTTTCTATATCTGACTCATAATAGGCACACAACGATTACATGTAAAAGCAGAAAATTCTAAGCATAAAACTAAAGTTTGCTAATATTCTCAATAATCTAAAGAACACTTGAAAATGCTATTCACAAACAGTAACTCTTCACTTTGATAAAATCTAAAAGTCTAACAAATCTTATGAGGTTTTATGAAACAGATAAAAATGACAAATCACAAAGGCTAAGCAAACCTAAGAAAAAGAACAAAACCTTCCAGATGCTAAACTCTATTAGATGCTTCATATTTGGCATCTGTTCTCAGAGCCAAGAACAGAAGAGAAGGCTCATGACAGGATCTCCTGAGCTGATGAAAACCATTCCAACCAATAAAACCATACTCCAGTTCTTAGAGAGCCAAAGAGGGGAGGCAGGGGACCTGGGGGATGACATGACATGATTATGCTCTGTATCCAATTTTCTAAAAGAATATTTGGTTCCTCCAAAAAGACAAACATTTCCTCAAATGCAGATTCAGTAAATTAACTTAGAATGTCTTCTGCATTTTTTTTTCCTTTTAACCATATTTTAAATGTAATTTGGAAGCTACTTCCAGAAATAATATAACTTAGTTTCAGAGACACTGGCAGGAAAGAAGCACTAGGTAGTAGAAAGAAGCAAGAGTGTTCATAATTTCTAACTTTATCTAAACTATCACCAGAATCTAGTCAGTAGTTCTCTGACCTTCATTCTGAATTAAAGAAGTCATTTATTTATTACTGAAAAGGCCTCCAACTTTTTTCCTTGAAAACTGAGGCTCAAGGTTGATGGGCAGGGTTATCAGGAAATGAATCTGCTTCACAAGCCTGATGACCCGAGTTCAATTCCCAGAGCCCTCATAAGGTGTGGAAAAAAGAAGCAATCCACAAAGTCATTCTCTGTCCTCTACACTGATGTAGTGTGCAGTGACATGTGTATACACACACACACACACACACACACACACACACACACACACACACACACACACACCAGATAAATTAAGAAGAAGAACAAAATTGTAATCCTCGGATACTCAGAAGACAGAGTCAGATGAATGCCTGTGAAGTCCAAGGCCAGCCTGATCTACACAGTTAGTTTCAGGCAAGCCATGGCTACATAGTGAGAACCCGTCTCAAAAAAAGAGAAGGGTGTGTGTGTGTGTGTGTTTATAAAATTTTAATTTAAAATGAGAATAAACAGCAAATAAAAGTGAACAGAAGGCTACACTGGTCTCAGTGCTAACTGCATTTAGCTTCACATCACTGAGTAATAAATACCAAAGCTAAGATTCCCTCTCTCTCTGTGCAGAAACCAATCCTTTCCCTCTGAAAACATCTTATTTCAACCCTCTGAAGTAACCCAACTATGTTTAAAACCATCCTCATCATTTAAAGCCAGACTTAAAACAACTGGTCTAACTCTTAACCCTCCACTGGGCAGGTAAATGTGGGTAATTCACCAGTGGGTTCTTCTGCAGTAGCAACCTCCAATTCCCATCATAGATAATCTAGTGGCTGAGCTAAAGACTTGACATAAAGCAGCGTAAAGCACACCTTTAGCTTCACAGAATCAAACACTTGCTAGTGGCTTGTCTAAGCAGATGAACCTGCCAAAATTACGATGATATGGTCCTGCTCTACCACATCCACTGCATGATTCTGGCCAAATCAACTCATTTCTTAGCTCCAGCTTAAGGAAAATCATAAACACTTGAAATTAACACAGAATCAAATAAATATATTAAGCATATGGCAACACGTGCTAAACTTTAGTTATCATCTTGAAATTCATGCCCAATCTTGCCAGTCTTTGAAATCTTTGAATTCCATAGAGACCTCAACCTCAATCTTCAATTCTAGCACGTAACATATACAGTCTTCAAACAAGGGCTGACTCACATACCCTTCTCGTTTTGACTTTTAATCTGTTCACAGCTCTCAAGATTACTAATCAAACCTCAACCCTGTCACAGGCTACAATTTCTTTCCAGGCACCCATGTAAGCCATCCTCAGATTCCCTAATTCATGATATCTAAGCAAAGAGTAAGTACTCAGTACATTTTCTTATTGAAATCCATTACTTACTTTACTGTAGGAATAATATTTGGCTGGGGTTTTAATAATCGTAAACGATACCACATACATCTTCCATATACTTTTCTGATATTCTTTAATCGAATTTGCTCTGTCAAGAAAGAAAAGTAAGATTAGTTCAATTATTTTTCACAGTGAAATCTGAACCATATCATACTAACCTTCATTACTATCCTAACATTTTGTCAAAATATACAAGTCTTGCCTATTTATATAATCATTATAAAAATTCATAAACTTTGCGAAGTTGTCACTTACAATGAATAGTATCTTGTGGTGATATTGTGTTCCCCAATATACCGTGCACCCTAATAAATTTATCTGGGGTCAGAGAACAGAACAGCCACTAGACAGACATAGAGGCCAGAAAATGGTGGCACTCACACCTTTAATCCTAGCCTTCTGGAAGCAGAGATCCATCTGGATCTCTGTGAGTTCAAGGCCACACTGGAAACAGCCAGGCATGGTGACTCACGCCTTTTATCCCAGGAAGTAACAGCAGAAAGCAGAATGGTATATAAGGCGTGTGAGGACCAGGAACTAGGCTGGTTAAGCTTTCAGGCTTTTAGCAGCAGTTAAGCTGAGATTCATTCTGGATGAGGACTCAGAAGCTTCCAGTCTGAGGAAACAGGATCAGCTGAGGAAATGTCGAAGTGAGGAAGCTGTAGCTTGTTCTGCTTCTCTGATCTTCCAGCATTCACCCCAATACCCAGCTCCAGGTTTGTTTTTATTAGTAAGACCTGTTAAGATTTGTGCTACAGTATCTGGAAAAGTTTAACTAATAAGAAGCAAGTATTTTCCATGGGAAACTTCTCCAAAACTTTAGAAACTAACTTGAACCTATGAAGCCTGGGTCATATAACCAATTGTCTGCACATTTCTCTATTCTCTCCTTGTATAGAACAAAAGCATAAACTAATCAAAATATGGTTCATTTAGTAACCAAGGAGAAACAATAGTCAAGTACGGAAATAATTATCTAACCACATATATTCTAACCAACAAGGTTCAGAATTTTACCTACTGAAAATGTGAAACAAACAGAATTTGTAGTTTTACATGAAAATCAATGGAGAGCTGAAACAAGAGTGGACAGTAAAATTCAGTATCACAAGTTTTAATTATTTTATATTAAATTGAGAAAGACAGTCAAATCTGTAAGAACTTAAGACAGGCCTGTGTAAGAGCTGTGACAAAATTATTTTAGTCACTTCAAAAAGCTGCAATTCAATTAAAAATGATAACCAAACCTAAAATGTGACATACTGTTCTACTGAACTTAGCACAATCCTTTAGTTTCAATACCCTCCCTAGATTTAAAAAGCATGTTTAAGGGGCTGGAGAGACGGACTGGAGAGATGACCTAGCAGTTAAGCGCATGGCTGTCAAGTTCAAATAGGCTGTGATGTAGCTCTATGGTGGCAGTGTAGTTAAGGTCAGCAGACCAAACCGTCCTTCTGGAAAGAAAAAGACATGCTCAACAACTCCACAGCTCCTAGCTGGGATGCCTGCAATGTTCCCAACAAAGTTGGGATCATGTAGCCTGAGTCCAGCTGGGCTAATGCTGTTGTTTTCTTTACCATATTATATATACAAAAATATATACAAAACTGAAATCCTTACATGAGATAGTAGATAGGTAAAACAATTTGGCATGCAGGGCCAGTGAGGTCCTCAGTGGGTAAAGGCACTGACCACTAAGCCTGACAACCTGGGTTCCATCCCTGGGACCCATAGGTGGAAAACAAGAACTAACTCCTGTAGGTTCTCCTGACTTCTGTATGTATGCCAAGGAATGAATATGCATGCATGCACAAAGGCACATACCTCTCATATATTTTGAAATTCTTAAACACCATGGTGGGCAGGGTGGGGGGTTGGGAGGGGGGGCTGGAGAGATGGCTCAGGGGTTAAGCTCTTCCAGAAAGCCTGGTTTCAATTCCCAGCAACCTCGTGGCAGCTCACAACTGTCTGTAACTCCAGTCCCAAGTAGGCTGACACCTTCTTCAGTCCTCTGCAGCAGGCACTGCCCACATCACATGTGGCTCACAAGACACAGATACCGGCAAACATCCTTACAAGTCAGGAGTGGTGACATATACCTTTAATCCCAGCACTTGGGATGGGGAGAAAGACAAGACAGACAGATCTCTCTAAGTTTGAGGCCACCAATCTGGTCTACAGAGCAAGTTCCTGGGCAGCCAGGCCTATATAAAGAAACTGTCTCAAAAAAAAAAGGCAGGAAGTCAACTGCACACTGTGACAAAGGCATTCACATGCTACCTGGCAGGGGCATCCACATGCTACTTGGCAGGGATATCAATGTAATTAAGACAGATCCAGGTAGAAGAAGAGGTGGTAACAAAGAAGTTTTATACATGCAGGTAGACTGATCAAAAAAAGTTAATATATCAAAAAATTAAAATCTGGCAGCGGTGGTGCACGCCTTTAATCCCCGCACTCAGGAGGCAGAGTCAGACAATCTTTGTGAGTTCGAGGCCAGCCTGGGCTACAGAACGAGATCCAGGAAAGGCGCAAAGCTACACAGAGAAACCCTGTCACAACAAAACAAAACAAAACAAAAAAACCCCTAAAATGTGGTGATATTTTATGTGTGCTTTAATAAATAAGGCTTGCCTGGCAATGAGAGGAAAAAGGCCAGCCATTACAAGTAAACAAAGAAGTCAGGCAGGGGTAGCACACACCCTTAATCCTATCACTTAGCAGGCAGGATCTCTGTGTGTTCAAGGCCACACTAGGGAACAGAGCCAAGCATGGTGACACATATCTTTAATCCCAGTACCAACCATAGAGGTCTGGAGGTCTGCACAGACAGACAGTGACAGAGCTGTGTAAGAGGAAGTAATGTAGCTGGGCTTAGAAAGCCAATGAGAGAACAGAGCAGAAAAGGGATATAAACATTAGATAAAGGAAGAAGCTCTCTTTGGAAGCTGCAGAGTTGATGAGGTGAGGTTAGCTCGTGGTTTGTCCTATTCCTCTGATCTTTCTCTTGGCCTTTAACCCAAATTTCTGGCTCCGTGTTTTTTATTTATTAAGACCATTTAGAAATTCATCTATACTAAAATCTACTTTTTCCTGTCAGAGAAAATAGTGACAAATATAAAAGACACAAGACTAAACCTGGACTATTAGCCTGGAAGTGAAAGTACTGATATAAATTAATGTAACAATATAACGCCAGGTGTGGTAGTGCACACCTTTAGTCCCAGCACTCGAGAGGCTAGCCTAGTCTACAGAGCTAGTTCTAGGACAGCCAAGGCAACACAAAGAAACTGTCTCAAAAAACCAAAATTTAAGAAGGAAGGAAGGAAAGAAGGAAGAAAGAACTATACAGACACTGCTCTCTCCATAAATCCCTACATATTCCCTACCTCTGTACACTAAGCAAGACTAGGAGAGCAAAATCCCAGCAGCAGTGAGCACGGTATCCAGATTTTGGCTTCTAAACAATAGGAGCCAGAAATCTCAATACCCAGAAACCAGAATTCACTGTACCTTTCTACAAAATATTAATTACCACAGAGGAAAGGAATGACTTTCCAATGTAGAAGAAGCAAGCCTCCCAGGATGGCAACATCCTCATGCAAGGAACTATCTTAAATGGCAAACAAACTTTTACGTAAGTGAATTAAGGCTCTTGAAATGGGGAGGTTACCCTAGGAGGACCAATATAACCAAGTAATGCCTCTCAGAGGGAGATAAGAGAGCTAAGACAGGAAGTGATAAAACAGTGAAACCAAAGGTCAGACTGATGCTCTTTTGAAGATGAGTAAGGGGCCACAAGCCAAGGAACACAGACTGTCTCTAGGAGCTGGAAAAGATCAGTGAATTTTACTACAAGGTCTCCAAAGGAACAAGCCCTAGCAACATCATTACTTCCTACTTAAACCCATTTGTACTTCTATCATCCAAAACTGTACAAAAATAAATCTGTGCTGTTTTAAGGCACTGTATGTGATTGTCTGCTACAACAGCAACAAAAAATTAATACAGAAAACCTGACAGACAACACTTTAAGTGACCAGTGAATAATGCCAGTAAAAGAGCAAACTCAAGTATATACCACCTGACAAAACGCAATGAAAAGAACAGACTCATCAGATATAAAATATGAATCTAATCATACAAACGCACCAGACAACCCAAATTAAAGTTCATTCTATTAAATAATTAGCCTAAAGTCAGGGGAAGATAAAGGACTATTCTAGACTAAAAGGAAGACTAAAGAAACATGTCAACTAAATGTGATGCACAGTTCTGAACTTGAATTTTTTCTACAAAGGACATCACTGAGACAAGTGACAAAACCTGAATGGGGTCTGACAGTAAGACAGTAATGTCAAATTTCCTGATTTTCGTGGTTAAATTATGAATTAAAAAAATACTACTGTAAAATTTTAATGTGCTTTTCATTAAATTAAGCTTCATCAGACTCCCATTTTAAGTATAAAACTGAGAAACCCTTTGTAATAATGATGCTTAAGTCTATGAACCAGGCAGCTTGATTTAATCAAAGGAAAAAAATTCTCCTAATGTCCCTGGCTAAAAGAACATGCACGTGGCCTGCAGCCTTGAAAAATATGTACCTACACCTTATAAGCCATGCTCTCCGACCCTAAAAATAATATCTTAGCCTTTTGAAAGAATATTTAAGTCAATACGTGTTATAAGAGACAGTTGCATATTATCATAACGATGTTTAAATTTGCAGCAAAATTAAATATTCATAGAACACATTCCAAATTGATATCATGACTTTAAGTCAAAGAAACCTATCCTTTTTAAAGTTTTTTTAAAACATTTTTTAAAGATTTATTTTATGTATATGAGCACTTGGCTTTTATGTGTGTCTATGTATTATGTGTGTGCCTGGTACCTGTAGAGGTCAGAAAAAGGCATCAGATTCCCTGGAGTCCTGGATGGTTATGAACTGTCATGAGGGGCTGGGAATCAAACCTGGGTTCTCTGCAAGAACAGTGCTCCTAACTGCTGAGCCCTCTTTGCAAACCATTCACTGTACAGTTTAATGATACACTCTGAAGTCAGTTCATTTACCAACTTCTATTTAGAATGACCAGTTTCACAGACTAATTAGTAATACCATTAACTTATGACATAATTTTGTTTTTGTTTTAATGTACGTGTGTGCATGCCTCCTGTTTGTCTATATGTGCATCACATGCATATAGGAGCAGACAGAGACCAGAAGGCGGCACTGGATCCCCTGGAACTGGAATTACAGGTGGTTCTGAGCCATTATGTGGATGCTGAGAACTGAGACCAAGCCCTCTGCAAGAGAAGTAAGGGCTCTTAACATCTGAGCCATCCCACTAGCCCCTAAGACATGGTATTTAAAGAAAGTATCCATTTACAGAGAAGGAAGCAAGTTTTCTACTTAGAGATACAAGTGATGAAAGAAGATAAAAAGCTAATTGTTTTTCTAGTTCTAATTCTGTTCTGACTTTCTGTTTTTGGTGTCAGAAAAGTACATAAAATATATTTTGATACTGAAAGTGTAAAATTTAATGTAAAGCCCCATATTCCAAACGCCTATTTTCAACTATAGAAGTTCACTATGTTGTATAAATTTTTGGTGTGTGATGTTTTTGTTTGAGTTTTTTTATAATAAAGTTTCTAAAATTAAAAATATATAGGAGCCGGGGGGTGGTGGTGGACGCATTTAATCCCAGCACTCAGGAGGCAGAGCCAGGCCTGAAAGTACACAGAGAAACCATCTCAAAAAAAAAAAAAGGGAAAAATAAATACTGTTATAACCTAACTGGCAAAAAACCATCATCTACATAAAACTTTCAAAAAGATCTGATTTCACTTTTCAGTTAAAATAAGTATGTATATCAGTACATATTTTTATAGTTTAAAGACCTCAAAAACAACCAAAAAATAAATTTTAGAATACACTTGTCTGTAAATTACATACCTTAAAAATGATGCATGCATGCCGGGCGGTGGTGGCGCACGCCTTTAATCCCAGCACTCGGGAGGCAGAGCCAGGTGGATCTCTGTGAGTTCGAGGCCAGCCTGGGCTACCAAGTGAGTTCCAGGAAAGGCGCAAAGCTACACAAGAGAAACCCTGTCTCGAAAAACCAAAAAAAAAAAAAAAAAAAAAAATGATGCATGCAATTTATTTCATTATAAACTATTTAAAAGAAAAAAGATGGGCTACTTTTTTTCTAAAAGTAATTCCTGAAGCATTTCCTAAATTGCTTTTGTTGTTGTTTTTTTGAGACAGGGTATCTCCGTGTAGTTTCAGTGCCTGTCCTGGATCTCGCTCTGTAGCCCAGGCTGGCCTTGAACTCACAGAGATCCGCCTGGCTCTGCCTCCCGAGTGCTGGGATTAAAGGCGAGCGCCACCACTGCCCGGTGAATTTCCTAACTCTTAATAAGGTGTCCAGAAAATAGTAGTAAGAATTAAAGATTAAGCCGGGCGGTGGTGGCGCATGCCTTTAATTGGCATGGTTTAAATTCTCAAAGCCTGTCTCCAGTGACATATCTCCTCCAAACAAGGCCACATCTCCCAAGCCTCTCCAAACAGCACCTTCACTTGGGGACCAAGTATCAAAACATAAGTATATTTCATAAATACATGTCCTAGGGGGACATTCTCATTCAAATGACCAGGCCTATTTTTTTTTAATTGATTTAAAAAGCTGTAGACAGTGAACAGGTATTGCCTAAGTGAGGTGATACAGTGTCAGTGAGATGCAGAGAGACCTCAGTTAACTAGATAACTGATATTCTTAAATTTCTTGGAATGCTGATTTCTTGGAAAACTGAGAATCACCGCTCTAAATCACACACACACACACACACACACACACACACACTCTAAAATAAAAAACAATCTAGTCATCCTAACCACAGAATGGAGTAACAGAAACTATAGGTTCTTTTACATCTTTTTTTAACTTTGTTTTTTTTTCTATTACATTCTTAACTTGGAGGTTTGTCATGTGTCCTGGCTTGTTTAGAATCATTTGTATGTGGAAGAGACAAAAATGTCACTAATGCTAGCTCACCATCCCCACCACCAAGTACACAATCAGATTAATCTAAATAGTAATGCAGATTGGGGTTAATCCACCTCTGTAAATGCTGACAATGGATAAGGAAACACAGGAGATAACTGATCAACAGAGCACAACTCATAAGAGCAGTGAGACTATCCAACCACCAGAAAGGTTCCCAATCCCCAGGGAGCTTTGACAAAAGAAGTGCACACCAATACAAATCAAGCGGTTCAAACAGACTAAGACTAGCTTGTCTTCCTAAAGCTAGTAACTGACTGGACATCAGCATGTATTTATGCAATATACTTATTTCCTTTAACTTTATTTTCCTTTTATGGTACTAAAACAAGTACTACAGAGTGGGGTTTTGTTGTTGATTTTTGTTTTGGTGTGTGTGTGTGTGTGTGTGTGTGTGTGTGTGTGTGTGTGTGTGTGTGTGTTTTAACCTCAGCACTACTGGTATCTTGAAGTCAATTCTTTGTTTTCAATTGCTAGCCTGTATACTATGGTTTATCATTATAATGGTATTAACAGCGAGGTGCTACAGCACTGCTTGGCGGAAAACAATTAGACACTCCTATGGAGCTGGAAAGACTACTCCCAATAGGGCTGGAGAGACAGCTAGTGGCTGAGAGCACTTACTGCTCATGCAGAGGGTGTCCAGTTCCCAGCAAGCACACGATGGCTTACAACCATCAGTAACTCCAGTTCCAGGAGACCAGACATCCCCCTTTTGGCATCTGCAGTCTGTGAGTTTGAGGCCAGCCTAGTCTACAGAGTGAGTTCCAGGAAAGACACCAAAACTACACAGAGAAAAACAAAAACAAACAAACAAAAGGTGAAAAAAGAAGAGGAAGAGGAGGAGGAGGAGAAGGCCAAAGAAGACTACGATGACAACTCCAGACATTGTGTACCCCCACCCCCACCCAGTTGAGGACTGAACTCAGGGCCTTGCACTTGCTAGGCAAGCGCTCTACCACTGTGCTAAAACCCCAAACCCTCCAGACATTGTTAAACGCCACCTGGGAGACAAAATTGCCTCCAATTTCACTCCCTCCTTCTCATAAAGGGTTCATCAAATTAAAGATGAATGATATGGCTTGAAAATTGAGGACAGGAAAGATGGGTTTAAAGCCAACAAAGGTTTAAGAAATAACAATCATTTCTTTCCAATCCTCTAAAAGTATCCTTCAGCTAAAAAGAGAATCTTATTTTTTTTTTTAAGATTTATTTATTTATTATGTATACAGAAGAGGGCGCCAGATCTCATTACAGATGGTTGTGAGCCACCATGTGGGTGCTGGGAAATGAACTCAGGACCTCTGGAAGAGCAGTCGGTGCTCTTAACCTCTGAGCCATCTTGCCAGCCCCAAGAATCTTATTTTAAAACATTCAATAAGCAAATAGTAACAAAGGCCTGCAGAAATCCCAGAGTAATCCTAGTTAGTGTGTCTGCCATTTTTTGCATGTCACCTAAAGGCAAATCAATAGCAGACATTACATAATTATCTCTAGGGGTCTATCCTCAACGCTAAGTATTGGTTGGCACTGTAAGCAAATTCTGTAAAAACCACTTTTAAAATACCACGACTGGGGCTAGAGAGATGACTCATCAGTTAAGAGCATTTGCTGAGCTCTAACAGAGGACCTGAGATCAGTTCCCAGTGCTCACAACGACCTATCATTCCAGCTCCTGGAGATGTAGTACCTTTTCCTGTGGACACCCATACACATGTACACCTAACACACAAATAAGTAAGAGTAAATCTTTTTAAAAATACAATGTGTAGTTATAGTATAAGGATCAAAAACATACACTTAATGTACTACAATGTTATATTTACTATTCAAAGGAAATTTTCCAATATCACATTCAAATCCAATAGTACTACATCCCTAATACAAATGAAATAGTTTTCTCTATGAGAGAGGGTCTCAGGGAGCCCAAACTGGCCTCAAACTCCTGATTGTCCTGTCTCTACCTTCTAAAGGCTAGGATTACAGTAATATGCCAACAAGCCTGGCTATATATTCTTAAAAAAAAATGTTAGGTGACTCAAAATAGCTCTGATGAATCACACACTGGGGCAATTGCTTAGACCCCTAACTAACCAGGAAATTGAGACACAATGATCCTGTAAATCTAGGAGTTGGAGGTCAACCTAGATAACATAGAAAGATCCTGATTTCAAAACAAAACAAGACCGGGGCTAGAGAGATGGCTCCTCGACGCGGGGTAGCACCAGCTGCTCCTCTACAAGACCCAGTTCAATTCCTAGCACCCATATGGCAGCGAGCACCCCTCTGTAACACCAGTTCCAAAGTATCCAATGGTCTCTTCTGGTCTCTGCCAGTACCAGGCATGCATGTAGTGTACAGACATACATGCCAGCAAAACACCCATACACATAACACAAATTAAAAAAAATAAAAAACCAACCAAACAACAACAATCTTTGCTGACAGTAACGTTGAATACACAGGGAACTTGAAAATTAGTTCTTTGAGGGGTCAGAGAGATGGCTCAGCAGTTTAAAAGCACTTGCTGCTCTTGCAGAAGACCTAGGTTCAATGCCCAACACCCACATAGTGGCTCACAGCCAACCATAACTCCAGTTCCAGAGGATCCAGCACCCTCTTCTGGTCTCCATTAGCACCAGACATGCATAATGTGCATATGCATGCATGTAAGCAAAACATGAAATAAATCTGAAAACAAAACCAAAAAACCTTGCTTCTTGAAATGTATGGGAATAAAAGTGTATTTTAATGTAATATACTTTATAGGTATGTGGCTTTATAGACAACTAAATTTATAAAGTGAACATTTTAAGAAAATATGACTACCCATGAAAGGGCAATCAAGCTGATCAAAACTTTTTTTCATCTTATTAAGAAAAAGAAGCTGGCCGGGTGGTGGCGGCACACGTCTTTAATCCCAGCACCCAGGAGGCAGAAGCAGGCGGATCTCTGCGAGTTTGAGGCCAGCCTGGTCTCCAAATCGAGTTCCAGGAAAGGTGCAAGCTACACAGAGAAACCCTGTCTTGAAACACACACACACCCCAAAAAAAGAAAAAAGAAATAGAAGCTGGGCAGTGGTGTCACACACCTTCAATCCCAACACTTGGTTGGCAGAAGCAGGCCAGCCTGGTCTACAGAGCTAGTTCTAGGACAGCCAGCCAAAGCTACACAGAAAAACCCTGTCTCAAAAAACTCAACGGAAAAAAGAAAAGAAAAGAAAAGAAAAGAAAAGAAAAGAAAAGAAAAGAAAAGAAAAGAAAAGAAAAGAAAAGAAAAGAAAAGAAAAGAAAAGAAAAGAAAAGAAAAGAAAAGGGGGGGGGAGGAGGGAAAACCTGGGCTGGACAGATGGGTCAGTGGTTAAAAGTACTTACTGCTCTCCCAAGAGGACCTAAGTTTCCCAGCACTTGTGTCTAGCAGTTCACAACCACCTAGAACTCCAGCTCTAGGGTATCCAAAGCCCTCTTCTAGCCTCCAAAGGTACTCACATACAATACATAAAAATAAGTATTTTCTAATCTTGTTTAATAAAAATAGCAAATCAGATCTTCTATCACTTCACTGCCTGAAACTCTTCAGTAGCTCCCCATTACTCCTATGATGAAAGAAATGCAAACAAACTTCTTTGAGACACACCTGAGTAGGAGACCAGCTCTCTGACTCTTCATCCCAGACTTTTCCATGGGACAGATCTCTGTCACTTTAATCCCCTTTGTTCTTACATGTCAAACACTTTTCTGTCTCAAAAGCTTACATACACATTGTTCCCTCAGACTAAAATAGGCCTTTCTCTAGCCAACATAAAACATTAAATGACTAGGTTCCTTTTGTCATTCAGCTCAGAACTGTTGGGAATGTTCTCAGAAGGCCTATGTGAACTAACACACCACTTATTATCATGGGGCATATTGATGGTTCCCATGTAGTATGCCAATTACTCATTCCCCAAACTCCCAGGAAGTAACCATCATTACAGGGATCATGTCTATATTGCTCACCCCTATATTCTGTTACCAGCGTGGTAGATGATAGGTACTTAGTTAAGTACATGAATTAGTTCAGTTAGATCTTTCAATGAAGTACATAACATTAAGTACGCAGATATATACTGTTGTAACTATTATTTTTTAAAAACAATACTGAGGCTCAGGGAAACTAAATAACTTGCCCCAAGTTACAGCTCTTTCCTAAAGAACATCAAGTAACTATTATGAAATAGAGATGGGATTTCTATAAAAGTGTAGATTTACATCTGAAAATCTAACCCTGTTATTACACTGCCTCCATCTAATGAAGGTATACCTAGACTGTTCAGATAATTCTCAGAGAACTAAAACAGACTGTACCCCTCTTTTCATGAATTCTCCTATACCGACCCTGACTGCACCTCCAAAGTGGAAAATTAATATGAAGAAATCAAAATACTGAAGAATAAAAACATTCTGTCTGCTTCCTCTGCCACAATGGCACCTGTGAAAAAGTTTGTGGTGAAGAGGGGGCAAAAGAAGGTTTTGAAGTTCACCCTTGACTGAACACACCCTGGGCAAGATAGAATCATGGATGCTGCCAATTTTAAATAATTCCTCCAGGAGAGCATGAAGGAGAACAGCACAGCTGGGACTCTTGGAGGGTTTGTGACCATCCAACAGAGGAGGAGCAAGTTCGCTATCACTTCTGAGGTGCCTTTCTCCAAAAAGTATATGAAATACTGCACCAAATATATATGAAGGCCAGGCATGGTGGCACACACCTTTAATCCCAGCGCTCAGGAGGCAGAGGCAGGCAGATCTCTGTGAGTTCCAGGACAGCCTGGGCTACACAGAGAAACTCTGTCTCAAAAAAAAAAAAAAAAAAAAAAAATGTTTTTTGAAGAAGAGCAGTCTCTGAAACTGGTTGCTCATTGTTGCCAGTAACAAAGAGAACTATTAGCTGTGTTACTTCCAGATTAACCAAGACACACTGGTCTGGAATGTTTTGTATGAATTCATAAATAAAACTTAGGAACAAAGAATAATAAAAAAACAACTGATTAGATGCAGTCTCTAATAAAGTCAAGTGAAACAAGGCTTACCCCAATACTAGAAATAAAACAGCAACAAGTGCTTATGCTGAAGACTGAAGGAAGGCCAGATAACAAATTCAATTTGGCAGGAGAATCAGAAGCTTGATCTCCAGGGCAGCAATCCTGGGAAGTGACATGGAATCTAAGAAGCAGAGCCTTCTAAGAGACCCTGACACTCTAGGAGGAGATGGTACCAGTGTCACTCTGCCTTCCAGTTCCAAAATGGGATCCTTCCCCCATTACACACTCAAGACATCTACCATGGAGCTCTTATCAGTCAGTCCGATGCTGTTTGACTTTCCGCCTCCAAAATATCTAGCCTGAGCTACATGAGACCACACACACACACACACACACACACACACACACACACACACACACACACAAACTGGGAAAAATTGTTATACTATATAAAAAATAAAGGAATAATAACAAGAAAATACATTCGTGTTCAGGTCAGACACACAATTTTTATATTTTCCATATGTAGTTGGTAGAACTATGAATCCTCCTATTAAAAGTCCACTAGCATGCATGAACCACTTTTTTTTTTTTTTTTTTTTTTTTTGAGACAGGGTTTCTCTGTGTAGCTTTGCGCCTTTCCTGGAACTCACTTGGTAGCCCAGGCTGGCCTTGAACTCACAGAGATCCGCCTGGCTCTGCCTCCCGAGTGCTGGGATTAAAGGCATGCGCCACCACCACCCGGCTGAACCACCATTTTTTAAAAGACTATTTTTAATAAGTGTGTTTGTGTGTAGGTATGTCCATGAGTGCATGAGCCTTCTCCCATGAAGCCAGGAGAGGGCATAGGATCCCTTGGGAGCTGGATCCAAGTGGTTGTGAGCTACTGGATAAGGTGTTAGGAATCTAACTCACAAAAGCACCAAGCACACTTAACTGTAGAACCATCTCTACAGCCCTGGAACAACCATAATTTTCATTTTCTTTTATTTATTTATTGGGAGATAAGGTCTCACCATTTAGCCCTGGCTGCCCTGGAACTTGTATTTTGGCTAGGCTAGCATCACTGAGATCTACCTGTCTCTGCCTCCCAAGTGCTGGGATTAAAGGTATGTACCACCACAGACTGGCAGAAACCACTGCTTTTAAGCAGTCAGTATTAAAGCCAATTTTGACTCCTCTACACTCAAGGCTGTTGAAGTCTGAAAAATCTATCTTACCCATTAATAAATACCTTTCCTCTTTACATCTACCTGGAGTATATTAAGTATTATACGAATATGTGCAGAAAATTATAAACTCTTTTATATAATAATGCTTAGAAAGAACATCTACTATGTATCAAGACCTTTCTGGACACTGGGGATGCAACCAAGACAACAACAAAAACACTTAGTCCAGATGTGTAGCTCAGTTGGTAGAATGTTTGATCAGCATGTATGAGGCCCTAAGTCCCATACTGTATAAACCAGGCACAACGGTACATGTCCGTAACAGCATTTCTAAGAACTATACAAGAAGATCAGTGGAAGGTAGAGGCAGGATAAGAAATTCAAATCCTCCACTACTTAGAAGAGTTGAGAGTGCTCCTGGGATACATAAGACCCCAAACCCTCCCACTATATAGTCTAGTGGAGTAAAGAAGTAACATTATCTGGGCAGTGGTGGTGTACACCTTTAATCCCAGCATTCGGGAAGCAGAGTAAGTTCAGGACAGCCAGGACTACACAGAGAAACCCTGTCTCACAAAAGAAAAAAGGAAAGAAAAAGAGAAAGAATAACAACAGCCAACAAGTCAATAGAGCAGGGGAAGATGACAGAGGGAGCTGATGTGAAGATGACGACGACGACCTCTGAGCAGATTATGGGGACAGAGGCGAGGGAGGCAGTGTGCCCCCCAGAGGACAGTACTGCAGGCAAAGGCAACAGTGCCCTGGAAGGAAGGGAGGAGGGCCTCCTAGAAGAGATCAGGACAGCTCCAACTGGGGAAACAAAGGGATTCACAAGGCCCCGAGGCAAGGTCTCAGCAACCCATGACCCCTTTTCAGAGAAATGTTCACACAACACTGGGTGTATGTGTATAAAACAGGTACCCCGGTCAAACATTTATTGATAAATTATAAAAGTGGAAATAAGTCTTGGTATACATATTATTTTTACCATTTCTTTAAAAAGAAAGCAATCTGCATACTAATGAGATGGATTTGCTTATTTTTAGTCTCAGCTGAATATTTAGTACTACAGAACATATAGCATTCTCAATGTTACTTGAAATCCTAAACTGTTATAATATCAAGGTGATAACCACACTTTGCATAAATACATACTACAAAATATATAAGTATATTTAAGGACATTTCAGAAATTATTGGAAATTCTGTTCTAATTCCAAACCAAAATGTAATGATTTTTTTTTTCAAATGAAACTCAAGTAAACTTGAGTTTTTAAACTCAGTAATTTTAAAATTCAAACATTCCAGGAACAGAAAAGATGGCTCCATGGTTAAGAGTCCTGCCTGCTCTTCCAGCAGACCTGAGTTCAAGTCCTTGCACCCAGATCAGGCTGCTCACAACTACATCTAACTCCAGCTCCATGGGATCAGACACCCTCTTGTGGTCTCTGTAGAGGCACACACACACTTATATAAATAAATAAAAATAAAATGAATTTTAAATCAAACATTCTAAGCTGGAGGTGGCTTAGCAGAAAAGAGCACTTGCTACTTTTCCAGAGAACCTAGATTCAGTTTCCAACACCCACATGGTAGTTCACAAACACCCAGAACTCCAGATCCCCAGTTCCAGAGGATCTGATGCTCTTCTGGCCTCCACAGGCACCAAACATACATGCATACACACATATGCAGATAAGCACTCATGTATACAATATAAAAATAAATAAATCTTTAAAAAACATTTTAACAATGCAATCCAAAGATATACTAATTTTGTATTTAACATTCTGAGGAACAACAGTAAGAAATACTGTCTTTGTCTTCCATGATGAAATCATTATGCACCCATAAAGAACAAAACTTGTATGTACAGTTAAGAACAGAGCATTTACAAGAGTGACTATGAACTGAGGTGTTTCAGGCAGTCTGCACCACACTGCACAGGGTCATGTTCAGACCCAGGGCTACAGGGAAGTCCAGAGACACAATGCAGGTGAGTGGTGAAAGAAAAACCTGGAATTCATTTTTCATCTGACTTCGAATCAAAAATTAGTTCCAAACATTCCAAAGTTTAAAGAGTTAAAAACATTAAATTTCTTAGGGAAAAAATGATTAAATTTGTATAACCTTGAAATTGGCAATAGAATCCTAGGTATGTTCCCAATAATATAAACAAACAAAAGGAAATTGGACTTGAACAAAATTTAAATGTTTTGGTTTTGGGTTCATTAAAGGGCATTACAAGAAAGAAAGTAAAGAGATAGTGGACAAAAGACTTGCAAATTATTTATCTAACAAGAGAGTAGTATCCAGAATACATAAATAATTCTTACAAATGAACAAGAAAAAAAAAAAAAAAAAAAAAAAGATGGGCACAGGACCTGAATAGACATTTCTTCAAAGACATACAAATGACCAGAGAGTATATATGCCCCCCCCAAAAAAAAATTGTCAGGGTTTTTAAGAATTAGGGCGCTAGGCAGTAGTGGGACACACCTTTAATCCCAGGTGGAGGCAGGCAAATCTTTGAGTTCCGGGCCAGCCTGGTCTACAGAGGAAGTTCCAGAACAGCCAGGGCTACACAGAGAAACCCTGTCTCAAAAAACAACAAAAATAGAGAATTAGGGAAACACCAATCAAAATTATATCACTTCAAGTCCATTAAGATAACTTCAATTACAAAAAAAAGAAAAAAGAAAAAACAAGCATTCGACAGAATATGTAAGAACTGCTAAAAAGAATTTGTAAAACAGTGTAGCCAGTGTGGAAAATAGTCTGGTAGTTCCTCCAAAAGAAACACAGGATTAGGATGTGACCCAACAATTCTACGCCTAAAAAAAATATTCTCAGAAGAGATGATAAGAATCCAAACACCCTGACACACACACCAGTGCTCACTGCAACACATTCACAGTAATCTAAGAGCAGAGTTTCATGTGCTCTTCAACAGATGAAAAATGTGAAATATTCTGGTGGAATATTATTCTGCCATAAAAACAACCGAGTTTTGATAATGTTAGAACATACAGGAAACTTGAAAGCTTAAACGAAGTAAGTCAAACACAAAAAATACCTGGGATTGTGTGATCCAGGAGTGGGGGAACAAGACTAACAAAAGAACAGGGAGGAGGAAAAAAGAGGGGGGAGGTTAAAAGTAGAGTGACAGTCTGAATTATACACAAGCTTGCACCGTATGTATTTTACCACAGCAAGAATTTCAAATGAAGAAAGGCTGTACTTCAGCAGCATGTCCTTTACATTCCTACTGGGGCCATGTCTGGACCTCATTATTCCCTGTCTGCTTCTTAAATCCTGTACTGACTGGCACAGAGTGCAGCTGCCAAAGTGACTTACGAACTCTTCAGCTAGACATACAAGGGGCTGCATAACTTCGGGTGTATTTTCTCCCATCTCTTCACTTTAGGAACCCTGGTTCCAACTGATCTGATGGGCCCTTTGAACACATCCATGCTGCCCCACTTCTATACTTTTGCTCATATTACTTTTTTATTATTTGTTAAGCCTGTGTGTATGTCTGTGTACCATGTGCAGCCTGATGTCTGCAGAGGCTAGAAGAGAGTATCAGATCCCCTGGAAGCAGAGTTACAGATGATTGTGAGCTGCCATATGGGTGCTAGGAATCAAACCTGGGTCCTTCGGAAGAGCAGCCAATGAACGACTGGATCATCTCTCCAGCCCCAATCCCAGCGTTCTTAATGCTGAGGTAGAAGGATTGCCCAAATTCTAGACCAGCCTGGCATGCATAGTAAAACCCTGTCCAAAAAAATCCACCTACTTTCCAAACCTTCTCTAGGGCTGGAGAGCTGGGTTGACAGTTAGCACACTGGCTGCTTTTCCAGCAGACCCAGGTTTGATTCCCAACACCCACATAGCAGCTCACACCTGCTTCTACTTCCAGTTCCAAGAAATCCAATGCTCTCTTCTGACCTCCCTGGGTGCCAGGCACACACACAGTGCATATACATACATGCAGGCCATATACATATTCACAACAATAAATCTGAAAAGCAAATTTAAATATTTAAAACTTTCCTACCCTTTAGCTTGCCACTCTGACCAACTAGATGCAAATACTTTACCCAGCTAACCTTCACAGCACTTGTTTTCACTCTTACACTCTGTACAGTCTTCAAGCATCTAATTCTAATCCTCCCACAGCCCATGCAAATTACCCGAACAAGACTATATATTGCACTCACCATTTAATTGTTTTTTGTACCCACTAATGTCATCCAATGAGAAATCAACAACTACTAGATTGAATTACATGAGAAAAAAAATCAAAAGTTGGAAAGATTTGGAATCTGTAGAGAAAATTTCTTCATCCATGACAAAAACACAATTCCAAACAGTAAGGAATATTTTTTTTTCAAAAGTATGAACAAGAACTTTCAAATAAACAATATGGCCTTGGAATGGATGGTACAACATTTCTCACTGATAGTCTGGTAATGATGGGAAATGGTTTTTGGTCTTCTGGGGAGGGGGTTGTTTTATTTACATTTTTATTTATGGAAGGGAGTGGTACATGAACAAGCATGTGAAGTAGAAGGACAACCTGCAAAATTCAGTTCTCGCCTTCTAGCATATGGGTTGAAAAATCAAATTCAGATCATAGAGCTTAGGGAGCCATCTCATTAGACCCAGGAAATTGTGGTGTTGTTTTGTTTGTTTTCTGTTTGTTTGAGACAGGGTTTCTCTGTGTAGCCCTGACTGTCCAGGAACTCACTCAGTACACCAGGCTGGCCTCAAGCTCAGAGATCTGCCTGTTTCTGCCTCCTGGGTGCTAGGATTAAAGGCCTGTACCACTACCATCAAGCCATGTGTTTCTGATTTGAACCAATGAGATCTCCTCCACCACCACCACCACCACCCAGCTAGACCCAGGAAAATTTTAGGGTGACATCTCAAGGCTGGGCATGGAGATGAGAACTCAGTTCTCGTGTTCTCTCTCTCTCTCTCTCTCTCTCTCTCTCTCATGTTGGTGTTTGTCTCTGTGTGTGTAACAACTTTGTGAGTGAATAAAAGGTATGACTTAGGGAACAAGTATCCGAGAAAACAGTCTTGCTTGGTGGTGCATGTCTTTAATCCCAGCACTCGGGTGGCAGAGATTGGTGGGTCTCTTGAGTTCCAGGCCAGCTGAGGATACATAATAAAACTGTCTCAAAAATAAAGGGAAAGGTAAAAGGGAGAGCACCTGGAGGGCTCAGTAGTTATGAGCATTTGTGTTGGGCAGTGCAAAACCACCTGTAACTGCAGCTCCAAGGAAACACCCTCACCTGGCTTCCTAAGATCCCTTCATATACCCGCATAAACCCACACATACACACATAATCTTAACAAATTTTAATTGGAGAAAATTAACCTAACCTTTAACTTTTCAGGTTCTCCCAAGATCAAGTGTGTATGCAACCTAACCTTTAAATAAAAGCAATCTTACCTCTTACTAAACAAATGTCTGTCACATCTATAAAACCTGGGTGTACCCTAATTCATTCTGCCAAGTTCCCAGGTGGTTTCCTCTGTGCAGATAGACTACATGTCTGGTACCTAACCCCTTCTGTCAAGATAAAATACACAACATTTTTTCCTAAACAATCACGTTTCTTCTATCTCTACTATCCCTTCAAGATCTAACTAACGTCTTAAAAAGATTACATGCCCTAAATTAAGTATGTACTTTCATAAAATATATTGCTTTGAGGGGCTGAAGAGATGGCCCCGCAGTTAGGAACACCTGTTCCTCTTATTGAGGACCTGGATTCCAGTCCCAACAACCACCCATGGCAGCTCACAATTGCTTTGAACACAAAACTAGTATCAACCAGTTGTTTTTTTCTAATTAAAAAAATCAAACAGTCACAAAACAAAGCCTGATAACCAAACTTGCCATTTTAAAAGGGGGTATTGGGAGGCTGGAGAGATGTCTCAGCAGGTAAGAGCGTTTGCTGCTGTCTGAGGACCTGGTTACAACAGTCTGTAGTTCTAGCTCCCGGGGATCCAATGACCTCTTCTGGCTCTGGAAGCACCAAACATAACCATTACACACAAGTAAAATGCCCACAGACATTTTGTAAATGTTCGTCCCAATCCTTTTCACTACGCTCACTTCCCAAACTGTAACTAGGCTGACCATCAAATAACTTCCAAGGGACCAGAAATCAATGAAAGGGGAAATAAATATATAAGAAATAAACAGTCCAAGCTATCTCAGAATTCTTTTTAATCGAGTCGCACTTGTAAATTCTAATCTCAATGAAATAAGCGAAGATAGACTCTCAGTTCCATCTAGTTTCCCCCAACTCCTAACCCATCCTCTACGACGTTTAAAAAACCCAAACCAGCCGGGCGGTGGTGGCGCACGCCTTTAATCCCAGCACTCGGGAGGCAGAGCCAGGTGGATCTCTGAGTTCGAGGCCAGCCTGGACTACCAAGTGAGTTCCAGGACAGGCACAAAGCTACACAGAGAAACCCTGTCTCGAAAAACCAAAAAAAAAAAAAAAAAAAAACCCAAACCAGCCAGATGTCATTGTTCTACTGTTTTCTAGGTTAATAATAGGACAAAGAATAAACTTCTCAAAATGGCCAATTGGTCCAAAGTGCCAATCCCATTTCGAATCTGCCATTTACTTACAGAACACTACATGCTTTTGCAGCTTTTCCCTACTTTCAGAATGCCTTTCTTCTTTTCAAGACCATCTTAAATCACCTTCTCTGCATGAAACACTTGCCCAAGCCCCCAACAGAACTACTCCTGTTCCCCTTCAGCACTTTCCAGTTGCTTTTTTGATATTATAAAAATGTGTAATATTACTTCATTACAGAAAGGAGTACAAAGTAGCAGCTAAAAGAGAAGCTTTGGCTAATTTGGGCCCAACATCCAATCTTACACCTAATGACTATGGCTTGAGGCAAGCTGAATACCTCCTTGAGGTCTCAGTTTTCTCATACAGATACTATTTAAATTTCCTCCAAGTACTCTTCAAAGAGCAGTAAGCACACATCACCTTAAAGCTAATAAACATCGGAGATGAAAAAGGCTGCAGTTCTGTAACTTGCCTGGAGGGGCAAGTGAGGACTGCCCCAAGTAAGACGATCTAAGATGATCCTCACAGAGAGGGAGAAAAGAGAAGCACCAGGAATGTCTTCCACACCTAGCCAACAACTACACTGGCAGAATCTGTCTCACGGAACTGTCTCCAAGGCTTACATCTTCTGAAGATGACTTCAGATTAAATGTGATGAACTTGTCCATTTCGGCCTTAGGCACTACTCCAACTCCCTGGAGCAGGTCCCTCTTCAGGTGTTTCTGGAACAGCCTACTGCTAAATACAAAGAGGACCCAATATAAAAACCAACTGCCAACCAGCTCTCCCAGTCATACACCAAACACTACCCCAACAGCAGAAACATCCAGACTCCCAGGACAGAATATGTTATGGAATAGCCATAAGCTAGGCCACAAATTATCAAATTATCTTTCCTCTGACTATATGGGATGACATTAAAAATCAGTGACAAGTAAAATGTGAACATGAACTCAACACATCAGAAAACTCAGCAAACCTTAAAGATGAGTGAAAATAAAACATGATATACCAAAATGTAAGGGGCATAGCAAGAATAATGTGCAGTGGGAGGGTTCACAGTTTAAATAAAATAAAATAAAATAAAATCATCACGTGTAAGAGGAAAAAATCAACTTCTATTCATTCCTTCGTGCTTTTTAGAGGTCTGTTTATTATTGGGGGACACATGCAGTGCTGGGTCTCAAACTCAACCAAATGGCTAGGGAGGTGCCTATTAACATAGCAAATTGGATGATGTTCGCCAGCCTCTCTCAGCATCACCAGTACCTGTTCAGAGCCATCCTGGCTGGCATACCTGCCCCTACCCTCAACTCTCCACCCCAGCGCTGGGCTGTCCTTCACCCAGCTTCTCTGATTCCTATATAACCCAGACATTTTGGCTATGGTGGTCGCTTAGCCACTTGGTCCAAGGTTCCTCTCTCAATCCCCTCCTCTCTTCCTTTCTAGCCCCTCCTACCCACAACCCGGTTCAGAGTGGACCCTTGCAAACGCCTCTGACTATGCTCTCCCCGATATCTACAATAGACCTTCTCCTCCACCATATTGATGAGCGCCACATCCTCATTCATTCTTTTCATTCATACACGTATACATTGAGGCCAGAAGGGAGTGTTGGATCCTCTGGGGCTAGTTATGTGTGGTTTATGGGTGCTGGGAACGGAACTGGGATCCTCTGCAACAACCGCCCCTTTTAAAATTTTTATTGCGTGTGTGAGTGTGTGTGTACACCACGGTGCATATGTGGAGTTCAGTGGCTAACTTGCAGGAGTCAGTTCTCCCTCTACCATATGGGTTCCAAATATGGAATCCAAGCGATCAGGCTTGACAGCCGGTCCTAGCAAAGCCACCTTAGGCCCCCTTTGTGCTTTTCTGCACTGGTTATTTGCAGCTTCAGGGGTAAAAAAAAAAAAAAAAGATACTAGAAAAAAATCTGACCTGTCATTTAGAAAAACTGAAAACTTTGTCAAATGAAGGAATTTCTATTTTAGTTTTATAGGTATACTTATATGTACCTTTTTTTCTTCTAAAAACCATTCTTAGGAGGCCTGGTTCTTAGAGTTTTCTGTTTTTGAGATAAGGTCTCACTAAGTAGCCCAGAATAACCTGCAATTTACAATCCTCTTGCCTCAGCCTCCCAAAAGCAGGTGTGCACCACAAGTCAGCCTCATATCACTTCTTGATTCCTTATGGCAAGTTATTATTTCTACTCCTAGGAAACGAAGCTTGGAGTTCAGAGTTCACTAAAAAAGAGACTAGGCTAGACATTAAAAACTTTTTATAGTAGGACTTTCCTACTATAGTGCTAAATGACAAAAGTAGACACTTACTCATATCCCTCAAATAAGAGGTGACTGACTTATAGACTATGAGAGAATACAAGCAAATAAAATTAATTTTTCAAACACTTCACTACTCTCTTCAACAGTAAAAAAGAGAGCTGAGGACGTAAGTAGCCAATCAAAACAGCGTGTGCTAAGAGTACCACTGCGTGTCGGACACTGCTGTAAACACTTGACAGAAAGCCCGGGTGGCGCTCCCCTCTAATCCTATCAAGAGAGGTCTCTGTCTCTATTTTACAGATGACCATGCTGAAGCACACCACCTGACTACTGAAAGCACAAGGACCTGCCAAGCCAGATTTCAAAACCAGGCAGTTTTGAAAAAGGTCAAGGAGTCAAAAGCTCTGTAACGAGCACTGGGGTTGGAAAGATGGCACAGCAGTTGGGAGGGTGTGCACTCTTCCAGGGGACTTGTTTGCTTCCCTCACCACTCCCTGCTAACGCCTGCTCTAGGAAATCACACTCACATATACACATACTACCCTCCCCTCACAACACACACACAATTTAAAAAATAACAAAATAAAACTTTTTAAAAACAAATAAATAAATAGGCTGGGCATAGGTGGTGGGCACATGCCTTTGATCACAGCAACTGGAAGCCCAAAAAAAATGTGTTTAATTGTAAAAACATAAACCAGAAAGAAGAAAGAGGGCAGTGGACACCAAGTCACAGTGCAGTATTTATGGAAAACGAAGATAGGAAGTGGCTGAGGTAAGTGCAATTATTTCAGAATCTTAAGAATGGATGAAATACTAAAGACTCCAATCACGGCATAATGGTAACTACTTTGGAATCTATTAATGGATAACTACAATAAACTGGTTATAAACTCCATTTAAAGTTGTCTTTGGGGATGGAAGGATGGATGACTCAGAAGTTAAGGGAGAACATGTTGCTCTTCCTGAGGACCTGAGTTCTGTTCCCAGCACCCCCATGGTGGCTCACAACCATACCGAACTCTAGATCTTGACTTCCAGGGAATCTGATGCCACCTTCTGACCTCCTCAGGCACAAGGCTATCATGGCATACTCACAGACATGTAGGCAAAAACACTCATACACATACATAAAAAATAAAATTTAAGTTGTCTTGACAAAAATTTTTACTTTTGACTTCCAGAACTTTATTAAGCGCTGTTTTAAAGAGATTCTAAATCACAAAGGCTAGGACATTTTTTTTTAATGATGGTGGTGGTGGTGTGTATGCATGCCAGTGTCTGTGCGAGGTTAAAGAACAAGTTTCTAGTCTTGGTTCTCCCACTGGGGTCCAGGACCCAACTCAGGTGGTCAGGTTTACAGGGAAAGTGCTCTTACCCGCTGGGCCAACTCTCTGGTTCTAACTTCTGTTTTTCTGTTCTGTCTGTTTGTTTAGTTGGTTTGGTTTGTTTGGGAGGGGATGTTTTTTAGCAAAAAGCACATACCAAAACTACCACCCAAAATAACTCCAACAAAAGCCATCCCAAAAAGGTTCTCTAAGCAGTCCTCTCCAATTTACCTACAATTTAGACCTTTTGTTATAAAATATCAATATGTAGCACTCACTCTAGACTGATTAGATGAGAGTCTCTAGAGACACCTGTGTGTGTAAGCTCCCTGAGTAATTTTACTTGTAGCCTCTGCTGAGAACCACTGTTACAAGGAAATCTAAGCCATCCATGTCATTACTTTTTCATACAGGTTCATTTTACTTCTCCAATTTTCATAAACCCAAGAAGACTTTCACTACTAAAAAGGGTATAAATTAAATATACTTAGCCCAACACAAAAGACTAAACTCAGGGCAAAAAGATTCCATTAATAATGTTTAGGGAGGAAGTCAATTGGCATATCAAATAAGGCAAAGACTAAGCTATTCCTGTTTTCCCAAACCCTAAATTTCAAAGTCTGTGAAATGGCACTACATTCTACAGTGCACTCAAGAGCTCAAGAATTCCAAGAAAGCCAAGCAGAAACAATTGTGAACTTTCAGACTGAAAGTCCGAAATGCATACTTTAAATTTTAAAAAAATTAACATAGAGCCAGACAATGATGGCACACGCCTTTAATCCCAGCGCTCGAGGCAGAGGCAGACTGAGAGTTGAGGCTAGCCTGGTCTACAGAGGGAGTTGCAGGGTTACACAGAGAAAACAACAACAACAACAACAAAATTAACATGGAGGGAAGATGAGATGGCTTCTGGAGGGAAAGGTGATTGCAGCCATCCCTGACACTCTTAGTTCAATCCTCAGAACCCACAGGGTAGAAGAAAACTGACTCCCAGAAGTTTTCCTCTGCCTACAAACATATACGCAAAATAAATGAAAATGTAATTTTAAAACACATGCACACATTACTAATAGCCAAGGAAATTAATATTCCAAAAGAAAATAGGACTATTTTCTAAATGAGATGATCATGCAAAAGCTGTAAAAGCAGCCACACAACAACAAGAAATGAGCAACTTATTTTGCTATGAACATGTTTGAAAAACTTTCTTTTTCAGGGGCTTTGGATGAACCTGTAACTCAAGACTTCTGATAGTCAAGACCTTGCAAGTGAACTGGAGGAGGGGTCCTAATCATGAAAGCATCCTTTCACTATCACTGTAGTTGTAAAGAAATAACAACATAAGTAACAGTAAACCCAGGGAAAAGCAATGATGACCACAAGTCTCTTAATGATTACAATAGCACTGAAACATCCTTCACTTCCACAATGAGTTTGGGGCAAGACCAAACAAATACATCAACAGGTGTGTATTTACTAAGGCAACCCTGAAGCCAGAGAGCCAGATGGAAAGAAGAAACAAAGTACAACAGAGTTCCTGTATCTTTTTAATCTAACAATATGGAAACAAAGGGCTTTGAAGCTAACAGTGTTCTAATGTAGTCTCTGCCATACAGGAAACTTACCCAACCTCCAGGGTCTCATCAGTGAACTGAGGACAATGATGATAGTTCTTACCTCACCCCATTGTTTTGGTTACATTTGAGACAAAGTCCATCAGTGTGTAACCCTAGCTGGCCTCTAACTCTCAGAGTTCTGCCTGCCTGTGCCTCCCAAGTACTGAGATTAAAGGCATCTACCTTTTCCTCTACAATTTAAAGAAGATTTTTAAAACTAATATTGGGAGGTCAAGATTTATCCAGTCAAAATTAATTCCTTCCACTATACTTCTCAGGACCTTCCCCCCAAGGAAAAGGCACAAGTACATCTGGCATGATTTGTTATCAAACAAATTTTGTAGCCCAAAATTACCATTAAAAATTCACTTTCAATTTTCAAAAACACATAGTCTTAATTTCCGTGAAGCAGTTTCTGAAATCAAAGCAGCTCCTGATAATATTCAACCAATCTCCCTATTGCCCCAATGCCCATTTGTCGTCTACAAAACCAACCAGACAAGTAGGTGATAAGTGCACAAAACCCACAAGACTGAAAAGTATACTTCCCACGGCTGTTTTTGTTCCTTATTTTTTTTTAGTCACACAGTGTGGTGCCTACAGGTGCCTACAGCCCTCCTGTGGAGGTCAGAGGTCTAGTCCCCAAGTCAGTTTTTCCCTTTGACCCTTTGGTTCCAGGGGCCTGAATCAAGTTGCCAGGCTTTGAGGCAAGGGCCTTTACCTGTTGGGCCATTTTGCTGGCTTATTTTTGAGGCAAGGTCGCATGTTGCCAGGCTGGCTTTGAACTCACTATGTAGCCGGTGCCAGTGGCCTTGAACTCTCAAAAGCCTGGGATAGTATTTGTGAGCCACCACACTGGGCATGGATCCCTTTAACTTAAAAAACTGAAAGAATGGCTTAGGTGTGCAAGTCAAGAAAAAAGATTTCTGTATTAGGACACCTTTAAAAATATGTACACCACTATCCAAACACCCACACTATCTAAATGCACTTAGAAACACAGAACACAAGAGTTGAAACGCAATTTCATAAACCAGCCCTGAATGAGAAACCAGGGTAAACTGTTACATGTAATGGATACTCAAGCTTATTGTCAAATGTAAAAAGATACAAGCCTTGCTTGCTCTTTATCCTAAATTTACTTTAGTTCTATTGCATAACTAAATACTTTTATAGGACACTGGAAATTCTCCCATCAAAGTGTAACAAGTTCTGAGCTTCACTGGTAACAATTTTTCCCAAGGTGCAGCACACAACCTAGACAACCTTGATCATCACCACACCCAACCTAAAAGCAACTTTAGACACAGAAAGCCTTCCCTCAGCGCTGCTGTTAGACCCCAAACCTATTAATTATGGTTAACACCACCAGAAATAACCCATTAGGCGCTTGCACTTAGTGCCACCAGCTTTAAGAATACCTCGTGCCATATGTCTTAGTAAAGACAGAATCCAGCACTACAATACACCTAACATTCCGTGAAACTATTCTGGGTTGCGCTCTGACACCGTGTTTAATGTGAAAAGCCTCAAGAACGAAAAGCAAATGGGCCAGCGACCCCACAACTAACTACACCTCCTCCGATCAATGAACCTTCGTCCTCGCGCACTTTCCCGTCGTAAACAGGAAACTCCACGGAGGAAAGCAAAGGCAACCGAGAGAAACCTATTTTCGCTTTTATAAAAAGAAATAACGGCAGCGCTTCCAGCCCCCACGATGTGAGCGAACAAATGAAAACAGCAAAAGGGAGGAAGTGTCAGGGTGGGCGGCTGGTGAGCTCACTTGGAAGTCCCAAACACGCCACCCAGCTCAGGGGTGCCCCCCAAACATCTGCAACAACAGCTGCAGCCGAGACACCGGGACGGGAGACAGGGGAGGAGGGGGACGGGAGCGGGGGTCGCGGAGTTGCGCCCGCCCCGGCTCCCCCTCGGCCAACTCTTCTCCCGCCCCCCATCCCCAACCCTATCCTCCCCGGCCCATCCCGCTCGCTCCAGAGAGAACACCCGACACGGCAGAGGCGGGCAAGACAAAGAGGCGGCGGACCAGGGACTTCCAGGACAATGCGGAGCGGGTCCGAGCCAAACTCCCGCGGACCACGCAGGCGATCGGCCCCGGAAATCGCCGCCGAGCGAGCTCGGGCCCCCGCGGCCGGCGGGCTCTCAGGCCGGGCCGCACCGCGCCGCGCCGGCGTCACCGGGACGCGGGGCAGCGCCTGCGGGCGGGACGGCGCGGCCGGCCGGCCGGGGGAGCGGGGCGGAGCGGGCCGCCGACGGGACTCACCCGCATTCTGGTCTCGCGGCCAGAGGTAGTAGGTGGCGGGGATCACGATGAGCCCCACGAAGGAGGTGAGGAAGTAGAAGAAGGTGTTCCCGCTGTCATCGTACTGGAACTGCTGGCCCGCCATGGTTGTTCCGCCGCCGCCGCCGCCGCGCTCCCCTCACCGCCGCCGCCGCCGCCGCCACGACCCCGCGCTGCGCTCCGGCTCCCGGCGCCCCGGCCCCGTGTGGCGTAGCTCGGACGCCGCCGCCGCCGCCGCCGCCTCTCCTCCCCGCCCCCACGCCGCTCTCACGGACACGCCGCCGCCGCCGCCGCGGCCGCCGCCAACTCTCGCGAGAGGAGCTAGTAGCTCCCGCCCCGCGCGCCTGGTCCCCTCCCCGGCCGGTTCCCCCACACGCTCGCAGAGGGAGACGTGGCGCGCGCAGCGGAGAAACTCGGTTGGACCCCGCCCGTGGCCCCGCCCCCAAGCCGCGGGCCCCGCCCCCCGACTCCCCCATAGGCCCGCCCCCCCAGGGCCCCGCCCCCTGCTTCCCGGCACCCTTTCCCCGCGCCCTTTCCCAGATTCCCAGAACCTGCCTGCGGGGTTCGGGCGAAGGCTTCCCTCGCGGGCCGTGGGCGCGGACGGTCGTCCCGCGTGCGACTGGAACCTGAGCTATTCCAAGCAGAGCGAGGTTGCCCTGCCTCACTCCCCCATCCCTCTCGCTTTTCCCTGCTTCTGATCCTCTCCTCCAAGTCAACCCTGTAGAAACAAGTGCCGGAAAGAATTAGGGAAAGAGGAATGACGGTAGTTTTGTTTGCAAAGTAATGGTTGCTCCTTGAAAACTGCGGGCTATGCTGCACCCATTTGGCAGATAAAGATTCCCTAAACCTGCACAGGTGGTTTCCTGAGTGTTCCAAAGCTTAGGTATTTATTTGGAGCTGCCAGTTCACGAATGCTTTCTGTGACCCAAGCGGTCATTTGTTCAATTGTCAGTAAAATCCCATGGAATAAAGGAAAGTGTACCAGTGGTTCGCAACCTTCCTAATGCTGCAACCCGTTAAATACAGTTCCTCATGTTGTGGTGACCCCCAACTGCAAAATTATTTCTGTTGCTACCTCATAACTAGTTTTGCTATTGTTACGAATCATAATGTAAATATCTGATATGCAAGATATCTGATATGTGATTCCTGTGAAAGCTGAGAAAGCTGAGGCTCTAAACGTTTTCCAAAGGTTTGGGGAGCCCAACCCAAATGGCTCTGAAGCCCCTTACCAGGCTGTGCCTTTGACCACCTTGCCGCATTTCCTAACCCAAAGAGCCTGGCACTCCTTGCAGCCTGTGAGCAAACTAAGCAACAGTCACACTCTGCTCTGGACCACAGGATCCCAGAAGCTGGAATCAGCTGAGCTGCCTGACGCTGCTCTAATCTTGCAAGGATCTCGTGGAAAGTCGGGCGGTGGCCTGAGCTGGGTGGGTCCCAGGGTCCGTGCTGCCCTCTGCGGACCGAGAGGACACGGGGCATTTTTCACAAGATTGCTGTGAATAGTAAAAGATAATGGTGTGTAATGACTTTCAAAAGAGAAAAGCAATGTGCCAGTGCAAACATTCTGCTGTATTTTAAGACTACGCTCTATTAACTAAATGGCTTTTCAATATGTCTTCCATTGTTCTACAACCTCTTTTATTTAATGTCTCAAAACCAGTTATGAGTTATATGAGTTATGCTTTCCCTTAGATTATGTATTTCCCTTATGATTATATATTCTGTCTTTCCTCTCAAATCCCACTTTGACAGGAAATTTCTCTGCATTTTCTCCCTTGGTTTTTTTCCCCCCTATATAAAGTTTCTGAGGACTTTATTATAGGAGAGAAACTTAGAAGAGAATTGTGACCATCCTGAGGTAAGATAGACAGGAGATTTTCGGGATACAGGGGGGAAAAGAATCCTTCATCCCAGAGCGTTAACACCAGCCCTTAGGCAGCAGAGGCAGGCAGATCTCTGTGAGTTTGTGGCCAGCCTGGCTGCATAGTGAGTTCCAGGACAGCCTGGGCTACACAATAAAACTATTAAAAAAAAAAAAAAAAAAAACCTGTCACCAGGTGAGAACCAAGAACTCCAACACACTATTTGCTGTATAGGATGCTGACATAGAGTTAATAATCCTTTCATATGTACGTATTTTATGTTAAAGTAGCAACAACCCAAGCTTAAGGCCCGAGTGTATATGACCTTGGACAGGCTCATTCCTTTCCCCAGAATTTGCCAGAGAATCTCAAGCAAAATGGCTTACAGTAAGGCTATCCAACAGCCCTGTGGGTAAAACGTTTCCTTATGGACTGTAACAGCGCCAAGTGTCCCCAGGAACCATGCAGTGATGAGATACTAACTTCAAACTCCAGCCAAACTTCCTGTATGACTATTGTCTAAAACAGTCTGCTTTGGTTGTCTTGGAGCAGCCCACGCCCTTCCTCTCAGCCATGATGCAGCTCCAAGCACTGTCTCCTGGCCCTCAAGTTAAGTCTAGATTACTATAGTATTGACTTTCTTCATAAACTGTTCAGTCCTGGAATTCTTGTGAATGCCAAAGCCATGAATCCTGGGTCAGCCTGAGTCAAGGTCCCTAAAACTCTAGGGGAGCTTCTCAGGTTGCTTGAGGGGTGGGGGCATGACAATGGGGAGCTATATTTTCTTTATTTGCATCCCCAAATGCTGACAACACATTGACAGCCCAATGAACAGTTTGCCTTACTGAAAAACTACAGCACTCACAAACTCAGCTCAGCTGAAGTACATAGTATTTCTCTTCCTGAGGCTGAATCGCTTGTGAAGTCCTTACAGGGTTTCAAAATGTTGAACTGGATTTTTTTATGACTCAAATTATGTTTAACTCAGCATTTATGCAAAGATTAATACATCAGTTTTATAACCTTATGACAAAATAAAGTATTGATCATAAATAACTCCAGCCTGGCATGGTGATACACGCCTTTCATCCCAGCACTCTGGAAGCAGGCGCAGGCAGATCTCTGTGAGTTTCAGGACAGCCTGGTCTACATAGCAATTTCCAGGACAGCCAGGGCTACATAGAGCAACCATGTCTCAAGAAAATAAAATAATAACAACAGAAATCTCCTCTTTGAACTGCTTTTCAATAGCAGCTTTGGGCTCCTTTATAACAGTGGATTCAACCGTTTAAACCTGAGATATCAATTTGAACAAATTGTATCAATTTACCACACCTCTAACCAATGAAAAAATGTGAAGTTGGCCGAACTGAAGCCTATAAACACCCAGTCTTTTGTAACAGGGTCTCATGTAACCCTAGCCTGCTTCAAACTCAACATGGAGGCAAGAATAACTTGGAAGGCAGGTGTTATGGTGCACACCTTTAGTCCCACCCAGCACTCCAGAGGCAGAGACAGGCAGATCTCTGTGAGTGCCAGGGCAGCCGGGTCTACATACCGAGTTCCAGGATTGCCTGGTCTGCATAATAAGACCCCGTCTCAAAAAAATAGCCTGCCCTCACTTCTCTTTCCTCTGTCTCCTAAGTGCCAGGATGGCAGGCGTGTGCCCCTACACCAAGCCCTACCACTGACGAGCTTAACTTACAAAACTGTTTAAGAGATCATTTTAGCGAAATTTTTAATAATAGTAAGTGAATATGGAAGAAACTGAGCCACAAACACATCTTGTCCTTAATTTCTGCATGTTAAGATGTATTTTAATATCATTTCTGAATATGTCTGTAAGAGAATATTTTAATTTCATTTTGATTGCTTGGTAGTTTATTTCCTCTCAGGTACAGAAAGCTTATTTTTAGGTTCCTTTTAATAATTTGCTCTTTCCTTAGAGTGAATCTCTCATTTATGGGCAAATCATCCTTGAGTTACTGGCATTGACTTTCATTTATGCATATCAAAATACTTGTGTGGATATAATTGACATTACTCAGTTTTCTGGGTAATGGAACTAACTACAGAGACCAGAAGGAACCGAATTATTAAATAGGTACATGCAGTTCGTTCTAACCTCCGTCCTCTTCCCCACATCTCAACACAGGAGTCCCCTTCATCTAAACGTCCCCAGCCTTCCAGCTGATGCCTGTGACCACAAATACAAATCCTATGGATACTATGTTTTTTTTTCTACACATGCACAAATGCAATGCCTTTTCTATCTCAGTTCTATCTCAGCTATACGTTGTGCTTATACATGGTGGCTAGAATTTTGAAGTTTGAGATATAAGAATAAACCCAGGGCAATTTTCTTTTGTCTTTCTTCAAAACTACGCAGATAGGGCTGGAGAGCTGGCTCAGCGGGTAAGGGCATGTACTCTTCTCCCAGAGGACCTGAGTCTGATTCCCAGCACCCACCCTGGGCAGCACACAACTGCTTAAACCCCGGCTTCAGGGGAACTGACAACGTCTTTGGTTTGTGCACAAGTCTACACACACACACACACACACACACACACACACACACACAATTTTAAAAATCACAAAATTAAATTAAAAAAACAGCTAGAGGATTTGTTCTCACTAATCTTTTTATATATTAATCTTTTTTTGTGCTAAGTCAATACCTTTTGCCGTTGAACTCAAGGGAAGCCCTTTTCAGCTTCTTTTTGGCTTGTCTAAATGGTCACTCCTGACCTTTAGAGCCATTATCAATTACAACAAATGTCACTTGAACTCCAGCCCTGCCATACCACAGCTCATCTTAAAGCTGAGATGGCTAAGTGACTGAAAAGTATATAATGTATATGCCACGGACAGCCTGGACAAAGGGATGATTCAGAATCTGGACAGGACACAGCAGAACTAAGGATGATTTCACCAGGGCACACAGCACATAATTTCATACTTGCAAATTATTTATGTCTGGAATTTTTCATTTAGTATTTTTGATGGTGGACATACTAGAAGATGGGTAATTAAAAACATGAAAAATGGGGCTGGAAAGATGGCTCAGCAGTTAAGAGCACTGGCTGTTCTTCCAGAGGTCCTGAGTTCAATTCCCAGCAACCACATGGTGGCTCACAACCATCTGTAATGAGATCTGGTGCCTTCTTCTGGCCTGCAAGCATACATGTAGGCGGAATACTGTATATATAATAAATAAACAAATCTTAAAAAAACATGAAAAACAAAATCCAAGAGAAGGAGGAGTTATATGCACCATGACCTTTATTTCCAAAGCCTAGGAAACTGCCTTTTATTTCCTTTTTCTTTTGAGACAGGGTCTCATGGCCTCGCTCCAAACTTGATATGTAACTAAGGGTGACTGTGAACTTCTGATCCACCTGTCCCTCTAAGTGCTGGTGTTGTTACAGGCTTACACCAAGAAGCACATCTTCAAATCATCTTAAAAAGAAAATGTCTTTTTGATCCATACATGCCAGCACACGCCTTTAATTTCAGCACTTGGGAGGCAGAGGCAATCAGATATCTGTGAGTTCCGGGTCAGTAGCCAGGCTGTATTTTGAGACCCTGTCTCAAAATAAAACAAAAGGTTAAGTTGCTATTGGGGGCTCAAGAGAGATGGCTCAGTGGTTAAGAGTACTTGCTGCTCTTTTTCTTTTTTAAGTGTTCGTGTGTGTGTGTGTGTGTGTGTGTGTGTGTGTGTGTGTGTGTGTGTACATGAGTACTCCCAGAAGCCAGAGGTATTGGATCCCCCTGGAGCTGGGTTACAAGTGTTTGTGAGCCACCTGTTGTGGGTGCTGAGAATCAAACTTGGGTTCTCCAGAAGAGCAGCACGTGCTCTGAACGGCTGAGCCGTCTCTCCAGTTCTGCATTTGATGCTTTTACAGTGGACTGAGGTTCAGTTCCCGGCACCTTGATGGCAGCTCACAATGTACATGCAAGCAAAAAGTTATATACATAAAATTAAAATAAGTATTTTTAAACTTGTGTGTGTATGTGTGTGCATGCATGCACCTATGTGTGTAAATACAGGTGCACACCTGCCATGAAGTATGTGTGGAAGTCAGAGAACTACCTCAAACACCAATCATTGTCTTCCACCTTGTTTGAGAGAGGCGCTCTTGGTTTTTTCCACTGCATATGCCAGGCTAGCCAGCTCGCAAAGCTTCCAGGGTTCCTGCAGACTCAGTCTCCTGTGTCCCTTCAAGGATGCTGAGCTGATGTATGCATTACCATTTAATTTTCACCAGGCAGTGGTGGCACACTGGGGAGGCAGGGGGAGGCGGATCTCTGTGATTCCAAGGCTAGTCTGATCTGCAGAATGAGTTCCAGAACTATAGATGAACAGTCTTGTTATATAAGAAACACAGAGCCAATGCAGAGATGAAAGCCCAAGAGGTCAGAGCTAAAAACCTTACCCTTCACTGCTGCTGTTGTCCTCTTCAGTTAGAGACCTACTTCCTGTCTGTTTGTCTTTTTTATAGACTTTCTATTCTGCCTTCTCATTGGTTGTAAACCCAACCACATGACCTCCTCATCACTGCCCGTCTGTACAGACCTCCAGGTCTTCTGTGGTTGGTATTGAGATTAAAGGCATGTGTCTCCATGCTGGCTGTATCATTGAACACACAGAGATCAGCCTAGCTCTGCCTCCCAAGATCTGGGATTAAAGGCATGCACCACCACCGTCCAGTTTCTGCTATGGCTTGCTATTAGCTCTGACCCCCATGCAACCTAATTTATTAATACAAATAAAATAAAATAAATCAAATAAAATCACATTTCAGTACAATTAAAATATCACCATACAGAACATCCAGGGCTACACAGAAAAACTCTGTCTCAAAAGACAGCCCCCTCCCCCCCAATCATTTAATTTTCACAAAAATCTTCCATGTTATTCTGGAAAAAATAATATAAAATTATAATTATAAAACCAGTAATATATTATAATTACTATAAGCTTGTGCTCTATGAATGGAAGAGCACTAGCAATTTTTCTATGCTGGGAATCAAATCGAGGGCCTCACACACACTAGGCAAGCGTTCTGCCACTGAACTAGACCTCCAGCCCTCGCTCTGGTAAATTCTACATTGCATGGTTTTCATCCAAAATTGGAGTTGGGGGATGGAGCCTAGAGCCTGGTACGTACCAGACTCTACAAATGAAATACACTTCAGCACAAAAAAGAAAATTCCAAAGATTTATGATTGTGTATATGACATATTGAGTGCTTTTTTTCAAAGCTAGCCCAAGGGTGTCACACTTCCTGCTTACAATTTTCGAATCTGATTCCACACATTTCAAACAGCGCTATGCTTCTCTTCTTCTGCTACGTACCCCTTGGGATATTTCCCAGTGTGAATCAAGGCATATCATCCCTTCATGTTCCTTTGGTGAGAGGAGATGTAGATACTTGTACCATTTAGGCATCTATGCTGGATTATGAATATGTGTGTATGAGAGTTAACTCCTGAAAGTAATTTAACACCTCCCATCAGTAAATGATCACCACCCAGACAGGAACACCAGTGAGAGGCTCTTGTGTTTGACAGACACTCAAAAGTATGTGAGTCTGCTCCTTGGGTAGAATGAATATTCTTGGAAGTGGTAACAACCACATGTAGGGATAACTGTATAGTGGATAAAAGTATCTCCCAACCTGGGCTGGAGAGATGGCTCAGTGGTTAAGAGCACTGGCTGCTCTTCCAGAGGACCCACATGGCAGCTCACGACTGTCTATAACTCCTGTTCCAGGGGATCTGATGCCCTCATACATACATACATGCAGGCAGAACACCAAGGCATATGAAACAAAAATAAATAAGTCATAAAAATTTTTGTTTTAAAAAAGTATCTTCCAACTCATCTCTCTGAGTTTGAGGCCAGCCTGATCCAGGACCGACAGGACTATACAGGGAAACCCTGCCTCAATGACCCCCCTCCCCCACCCGAAAAAAGAATATTCCCCAAGTCAAAAGACGTGTGTGTCTACAGCTACGATCGTCATGGCTGCCATTAGGTTAGTGGTACACTAACACCCTACACCCCAGGCAACATCAGTGATCTTCCCTGTCCACCAAAGCATGTTAGCGTGAGCCCCGATTCAACAGTGGGGAGGAACTATGCCCTACAGACGGACTAAGCCCGGCCCTCACTTGAATTTCTGATTCACTGGACAAGCTGGCACGAGATCACAAGTCTTACACAAATGAACAAACTCGCCCTACTGGCTAGGTCGCTGCTTTGCTTTGCTGAGCAGTGAGACTGCGGCCAGACTACGTCAGGACAGAACTCTTGACGGACAACCCTCCCAGCGACCAGTCCAGGACGGCAGGCTTCAACCTCGGCAACCATTGGCCTCGGACTTCCAGACTTGAATGACCCTCCGGTTCGCATAGTTTTTGGCCCACTTCCAAACCAGGATCCATTAGTCGAACACACCCCCTAAAGCAAACACAGAACACCCCACTTCTGGTTTGTCTGCCTCCGGTTTCTCCAGGCCAGCGAGCTGCCTTCAGAGGATACCCAAGGCCTTCCCTCTCGGTTCTCTCACGTCTCTCTTACCCTCCAGGCTGGTCTTGAACCTTTGTCAAACGCGAGCGCCTCTCCTGCCATAGTAAGCCCTGAGTTGATAGCACTGTTCCTGTCTGGGTGGTGATCATTTATTGATGGGAGGCAGATGCTAAATAACTTTCAATAGTTAACTCGCTCATATACAGACATATTTATAATCCAGCATAGATGCCTAATGGTACAAGTATCCACATCTTCTCTCACCAAAGTCTGAACAAATAAGATAACCACTAGTCTGTACTGGACCACAGAAATAAAAAGCTGTTTCTGATTGTAAGGAATGCTCTTCCTTAGGAACTATTATTGATTTGACCCTTAACGTTAACCTTCTGCCTAGTACCCTGGACAGATGCGATTTTCAAATGTTTTGTTGACTGTGATTCACATCAAGAATATATTTTGTGCCAGAGAGATGGCTCGGTGGTTAAGGGTCCTAGCTGCTCTTCTGGGGTTCTCCTACGCTCCGAGACTTCTCCCAGCCACCTCATCTCCACTCTCTATTCAATACAGCATACACCCAGGCAAGCACTCATGCACATGAACTAAGAGGAGTAAGATCTTGGGCAGGAGAGATGGCTCAGCAGAGATGAGCACTGGCTGCTTGTGCAGACAACCCAGGTTTCATTCCCAGAACCTGTGTGGCTCACAACCAACTGTAACTCCAGTCCCAGGAGACAGACACCCCCTTGGCCTCCAAGGGTTTCAGACATGCATGTAGTACACAGACATACATGTAGAGAAAACACCTACACACACACTAATATTTTTATTTGTCTGTTTGTTTTGAGACAGGATCTCTCTACATAGGCCTGGTTGTCTCAGAACTCACTATACAGATCAAGCTGGCCTCAAACTCACAGAGATCTGCCTGCCTCTGCCTCCCAAGTACTCTTTTTTTTTTAATTTTAAAAGAAGTATATTTTAGATTGTGGAATGAAACACCCTCACCATGTGTAATACAGTGTGACATTTTTCTATGTCAATCTATTTTTAAATTTTGGATTTTTGGGAATGAGCTATCGCTATGCAGCCCCAGCCAAGCCTTGAACCTGTGACCCCCGGTTGTTCTCACAATGGTCCTCCTGTCTTAGCCTCCTGAGTGCTGGGATTGCAAGTGTGCACTACAACACCTGGCTGTATATATTTGCCTATACTAAATTTCAACAAATTATATGTATTAATATATAAAATATACCATTCAGTATAATCTAAAACACTTTCTAAGATGTATAGTGATACACTACCATAAAAGGTAGATGATATCCTCTTAAGTGTATTCTTAAAATTCACTTTATTATTGGCTGGTAACTTACACATAAACAACTCTTTTGCAGTTTTCAACCATAATAGCATGAAAATTACCTGGAGACATGTTGAAACATAGATTGCCACTGGGCATGGTGACCCACACCAGTAATCTTAACTCTTGAAAGCTGAGACAGATCTAAAGTTTGGGGCCAGCCTGAGCTATATAGCAACACACACACACACACACACACACACACACACACACACACACACAGAGTATTTCAGGGTCTCACCCCCAGAGGTTCTGATTCATCTCCACCAGGTGGATATTTGGACAGATTTGAACAGCTGCTCCTGGTCTGGGACCCACACTGCCCTAATCAGTCACTTTCATAAATCAAAGTCTCCTTTCATACAGCGGATAATCATGTCCTAATTTATCTGATTGTCGTATGTTAAGTTCACTGAAGCAAAGGATATTATATTAATTGAGTATTTGTAAGTCTAGGTCAAAAATAAGGACCTTGGGGTCCATGAGATGCTCAGTGGGTAAAAGCACTTGACACCCACCCTGACAATCTGGGTTCTATACTGGATCCCCTGGGTGGAAGGAGAGAACCAACTCCCACAGGCTGTCCTCTGACTCCCCGTGCCTGCCATGGCCCTTGCACACCCACGCCTATGCATACACACATACAAGGAAGAAAGCAAAAAGTACGGACTTGAGGGAGACAGCCAGCTTCCAGGTTCCACGAATCACAATTATTTAACCATTCATTCATTTGCTAAAATACTGAAGCCATGTGCCAAGAGCCTTTCTAGACTCTAGACTACAGTATCCTGAGCATTTGCTAAGGGAAGATTTCCCTTTGAAGGATTCAGATCTGCCCTGAGGCTGTTTATTAGGTCCTTTGACGGTTTAGCTTCCAGTAGATCAGGACAGGTGCCCTTCCAGCGAGGAAAGATAATAAAGGAGGCCGCCCCAGGAGGCTTTACAGCACCATAGCTCTCTGAAAGCAGCACCAGAGCCTGTGGCTGGAACCCATCACAGTATCTGCGCTCTATTCCTGCGGCTGGAACCCATCACAGTATCTGCTCTGTCACAATGACAGTTTCCCACCCCTCTGATTCTGATAGGCCTGCTAGTTGTGCTTTAGCAAGGGTCCCAGGTGCAGCCTACAGTCAGCAGAGCAAGGAAACACAGTTTAATATGTCTCCGAGCACAACATAGTCCTCCAAATCGTCTTGGGCAAAATTAGAAAGTTTTCGCAACCTTTGAAAGGGCACTCAAAGGCTGCACACCTGAAAACTTCCTGGTGGTGAGGCTGCCCTCTGGAGAGGTGGGAATCTCTCTCAGCTGCTTCCAAGTGGCAAGCAAACTTCTGAAGCACAGTTCTCAGACTTCCTCTTGTAGTGGCTTTCTATCACCATGACAACCAATATGCCATTTAAGTGCTTAAATACATGGGAAGGCAAAGGAGATGCCATCAGATGATCCTTAGGGCCCTAATCCACTCAGGAAACAGTTCTGAAAAGTTCTGTGGAAAAAAAAAACGAACACTTGGGAACTTTCACAAAGTGTGGTGGCTTCAGGGATTATATTCAAAGGCATGCACTAGTAAATCCCCAATTTTAATGTAAACACAAATCTCTTGGGGAGCTTGTTAACGTTTTAAAATATAGACTTTAAAAAATTGAGTATGCAACCTTCCTGCCTCAGTTCCAGGTTCCTAAGTAGCTAGAATCAGAGGCCCTAGGCCTTTGAATATAATCAAGATTTATGATTTTTTTTTTAAATGTTATTCCTAGCCAGCTCCAAGTGGTCTCCATTCTGCTAAGGAGAATGTCCAGGGTCCAAGCTGTAGAGCCTCCCCTAAACTTAACATCAGTAGACAAAAGCAGCAAGTGTATATATACTGTCAGGAAAATATGTTAGGGTCAAAGGGAGATGCTGACTATTTATTACATTGTCAGAATGCTCTAAATTTTTATTGAACACCATAAAAGGTTTTTCTTTTTTTTTTTTAAGTAGACAGAAGTATGGATCAAATTGATGACAGAGATTTGAGACAGAGTTCAACTATGGAGTACGCACAACAATATTGGAAGATACGTCGAGAGGTGTAGGAGAACAAAAAGAGTGTGGAGAGTATGGGCTTCCGCAGCAGGGGAACTCACGGTTCTTCTAGTTACTGCCTGCATGGTCTTGGGCCAGCGACTTCATTTATTCACCCTACTGAGTAACATTTGGTGCCCTGGTAAATCTGTAAACCTTTGAAAGGTGTCAGGCCAAGGGCTGGCAACAGGGTCCCCAATAGCTGATGATCACGACTGTATACTTGTAGCCCAGATTAGGGTTTTTTTATTACCTCATCTCCGTATTGTCCATTTGCTCTGTCACGCCCGCCGTCTCCTCCTTCTTCTCCTCCTTCTTCTCAGCGTTCTCTCTGTCTCCCAAATCCTGCCTAGTTATTGACCATTTACTTAGCTTTTTATTAAAGCAATCACAGTGACATATCTTCACACAGTGTAAAGGAATATTCCACAGCAGCCACATGCCCAGAAGTAGCTGGCCAACACAAAATGAAAATAGTATTGTTTTATTTTACTTTGTTTTAGCTTTTTTATTTTCTATTTTTATTTTTATTTTTTTTGTTCTATTGGTCTTTTGCTTGCTTATTTTATTTTTCTGGATTTTTCTGTTTCTTGTTATTTCTTGATTCTTATGTTTTTGTTTTGCTTTTGTTTTTGAAAGAGAGAAAAAGAGTGCAAGGTTGAGTGGAGAGGATCTGGGAAAAACTGAAGGAGGGGAAACATGAACAAAATATTGCATAAATATTTTTCAATTAAAAAAGTCTTTTTTAAAAAAGTGTGTATTTATCGGGGACAGTCTCCAGGGTGTCAGTCTGCAGCATTCTCAACACTTTCTGCCATGCCTGGTTTTGGTTTGGGTCCAGAATGTTCCCCAGAGGCTCAAGTGTTGAAGGCTTAGTTCCCAGAGCAACAATAAACTAAAGGCAGGCTTTGGGGAAGTGAATGGATCATAAGGGCTCTGACCTCATCAATGGATTAACCCATTGATAATTTCAGAAATTCATGGATTATTTGGAGGTGGTGGAAACTACAGGAGAGGAGGCCCCACAAGGGAACAAGGTCACGAGGGACAGGTAGATCCTGTCCTGGCGGATCATTCCTCTCTGCTTCCTTTCAACACGAGATGAGCTGCTTCGCTTAACGAGAAGCTCCCCACCATTGGGTTCTGACCCCATCCCTCCGCAGTAACAAAGCCTCAGACTATTCACCGAAGCCTCCAAGACACTAGCCCAAAATAAATCGTTCCTACTTTGCATCATTTTCCTCATACATTTTGCCCCAGTAATGGAAATTGACTAACACAGGCTGGTTCAGTCAGTTTGACAAGATCAGACCGTAAAAGAACCCAGAGAGGTATTGTTCTTATGTTTACTGCTGATAATTTCACAACCTAAAGGTGCAATCTTAAAATTGCAACACACCTGAGGATTATTTCTGTTGTTAGCGAGAGTTTGGTGACTACGTGATCCAAGCCAGCTATCTTTTTAAAGATTTATTTAGTTTTACGTGTATTGGTGTTTTGTCTGCATGTAGATCTGTGTGAGGGTGTCGGATCCTCTGGAACTGGACAGAGAGTTGTGAGTTGCCATGTGCTGGGAACTGAACCCGGCTCCTCTGGAAGAGCAGTCAGTGCTCTTAACTGCTGAGTCATCTCTCCAGCCCCTGCCCAGATCTTTCTTGTTAACCTTTTCACTAGTAGAAATTCAAAAGAGTGAGTGGTACTCAATGGAAAAGGAAAATGACTCCTTATTTTAAACCTCCTTTTAAAATTAGTTTATACCAATTGTGTAAAAACAATTGGTTTCATTATATTTTCACACATATATGTAATGTGTTTAATTACAGTCACCACGCATTTTGTTCCTCTCCACGTATCTACTTGCTCTTTTCAAATAAATGTTTTCTGCTTTAAAAAAACAAAACAAAAACATACAAACAAACCCAGGAATTTGGCAATTGCTGGCAGAGTATTTTCCGAACTGGGATTGGGACTAGAGAAGCCAGTAAAGAATCTCAAAGAAAGAGTTCTGGTCAGTGTTTGTAGCCCTGCTACCTCTGTGAACAAAACCCGGGGCTAGAACCCTCACACCATCGAACAAAACAAACCGAAATAAATACGGAATCTCGAGCAGCAGCTAGTACACAGACTGTGTTCTCCCAGAGCACGAAAATGAAGTGAGAGGTCCACAGTCTCTGTCCACTGCGAACCACTCACTCCTCACGCTAAAGCCAAGATGTGGTGACAGACAAGGACACTGGCTCCCTTCTCAGTCAGACCCGTGCATGCGCACCTGCCCACGTGTGGGCAGAGCTCACGTGTTCTACTCACAGTCAGTTTGGAAAGGGCTTTGAAGGTCAGACTAATTTGCCTGGACTTTATAGGCAAATTTTATGATTATGTTGCTAATATAATTAGCAGAGATAGAGAGAAGGAAAAAGGACAAAATTTGATGGCAGGTCCATTCACTCAGGCTGCCTGTTGCTTGCAGAATGTGAGTTCCAACACTAGCAATGCAGGCAGTCCTGGAGTGTCAGCACTAAGGATTAACCCCGGTAGTGAGTGGAGCAAGGACGAGAGCCTGTGACCATTGCTACTGTATCAGTGCAGTGGCCACCGCGACCCAGCCTCCCTTGTAAATGTGGTATGAAGGTGTCCTAAATTGAATCAGATAGAGAGAGAATAAGAAAAGGAGAGAGGATCAAAGTATACCCCCTGGGACTAGAGAGCTGGCTAGTGATTAAGAGCACTTGTTGCTCTTCCAGAAGAGCCAAGTTCGAGTCTCAGCACCCACAAGGTGGCTCACAAACATCTGTAACTCCAGTTCCAGGGGATCCGACACCCTCTTCTGAGCTATGCAAATACCAGGCATGCCTGTGGTGCACAGACATGCAGGCAGGCAAAACATTCGTGTGTGTGTGTGTGTGTGTGTGTGTGTGTGTGTGTGTGTGTGTGTGTGTGTATATATATATATATATATATCTCATACATGTGGTGTCAGCACACGCCTTTAGTCCCAGCACTTAGGAGGCAGAGGCAAGCAGATCTCTGTGAGTTTGAAGCTAGCCTGATCTATAGAGTGAGTTCCAGCACAACCAAGGCTACATAGTGAAATCCTGTCTCAAAAAACCAAACCAAACCAAAACAAGAAAACTAAATCATGTAAACTTATCATTATTTGATAAATTCTTACATCATGGAAATACACAAACATTTTGTCTGATTCTGGCATAGAGGACTCATGACCTTGAGGCAGGAGGAGCTCCATGAGTTTGAGGATGGCCTCGGTTTCATAGTGAGTTCCAGACAGCCTGGGCTACAGAATGAGACTGTGTCTCACAAAGAAACAGTCAGTTCCCACTGTGACCCATAACTTCTTCAAATTCTATTTTATTGGCTTTTTTGAAATGAGGGTTTTACATAGCCCACAAAATTTTAAAGCCTGGTAATTTTACAGAGAATTGTACAATAAAAGACTCCTAAGTTTTGGACTACTGTAACTCAAGATCATAATTTTTAGCATTTTATTTGTTTATGTGGTTACCTTGGGTGTCATGGCATAAGTGTGGAGATCAGAGTTCTCTACTTATAGTGGGACAGAGCTTGAGCCCATCCTCCTGAGTGCTGGATTATTGGCTCACACCATCACAAATGGCCTGCTGGGCTTTTGTTGTAAAGGTGGATGGTTCTGGTACATTTCTATGCTGTACTCTTGGCCTCTCTGCTTTCTGTCCCTCACAGGATGCTCTGGCTTCTCTCCTGGATAGAATATTATAAAAAGTCACCCTCAGCTGGGTGGTGGTGGCGGCGGCGGCGGCGGCGGCGGCGGCGGCGGCGGCGGCGGCGGCGGCGGCGGCGGCGGCGGCGGCGCACGCCTTTAATCCCAGCACTCAGGAGGCAGAGGCAGGCAGATCTCTGTGAGTTCGAGGCCAGCCTGGACTATCAAGTGAGTTCCAGGAAAGGTGCAAAGCTACACAAGAGAAACCCTGTCTCGATAAACCAAAAAAAAAGAAAAAAAAAAAAGTCACCCTCAATGTCTGGGCCCCTTCTGGTCGGTCTTGAGGCTGCTGTGACCTCTGCTAAGGCACCGGGTTCTTTTGTTGTTGTTGTTGTTTGTTTTTTGCTTGTAGTTAGCTCTTAACACCAATCCTTGAAGAAGGATATGGGGAGCAGTTTATGGAAAGGTGTAGGGAGAATTCTTGAACCAGGCTTTCCTGGCGGAGGGGGTTGTTGGATGGGGACAGTGTGTGGCTCCAGGCAGGGACAGGAGGAGAGTTAGGGTAGATTCCTCAAGCCGCCAGACAGCCCCTTTGCCACTGGAGTGCCTTTCACCCTGCATCTGCTGCCCTGGGGCTCTCTAAAACGGAACATGGCTCTCTAAAACGGAACATGCCCTCAGCCTCCGACAGGAGCCCTCAGTGGCCGGAGGGGACTCTGGTCCTGGGAAGGGAAAGAGAGCAAATGCCAACGTTTGCTTGTGATAAGTCTTGCATTGGGACTGTTGCTAATTCCTTCTGACCTCGGGCATCTGAAATCAAGCCCTTGAAGGCTTATTGTTGAGCACTAAACCATTTTTAACTCTGATGATTAATGTAGTTATAAATAAGCTTGGCAAGAAATATATTGAGTATAATTTATCATCTCAAGAACAGAAGTCCCAAACTTTAAAATAATAATATTCCTTAGAAACTGGTTTTGAATACGCCCTTGACTGTCCTTGTGACCTTGGCTAAGTCACTTCAAAGGTACATCAGAGGGAAGTGTATGTGTGTTTTTGGTCTATAGAAGGATATAATACTACACACCTTATTCCTTATTCCTTCAAGGGATGCCATGAAGGTCAAATCAGTCTGCATTAAAATAGTTACAATTTTAATTACTTGCATTTGCATAGTACTTTATCACCCACAAAGCATTTCTGCATATATTAATCCATTTGCATGAAAGAGCTTTGAAAAGTTATAAAGTGGTATGAAAGGACAGTACCAAGGAGTCGTTTGGTTCTGGCTCCTTTTCTCTCTTCTTCAGTGATTCTTTAGTAAGACGGGGTAGCGGCAGGACCTGGCTCTCGGGTGTGGACAGAGGGTTATGCCCTGCGCTGCACAGGACTCTGTTGGCTCAGGGTCTACATGGAGAAATACTCAACAACAGTCACCTTGTTCAGGCTTATGCCAAGTCACCTCCTGAAGGCCTTCCCAGAGCTTCCTATCTAAACAGTGGCCCCCCTCCACATCACTTCCTCATCTTCTGTCCCCATTTATTTTGCTGGGAATCACTTAGCATAGACACTTATGTGCTTAATGTCTCACACCCAGGAATCAAATCTCTATGAGGATCATTTTGCCCCGTTCTCTGTCCCCAGCATTGAGTCTGTAGCAGAGGCTCAATAAATATCATTTGAGGGAACAAAGATGTCTGCTTTCTTCTCTGCCATCACCACCACCCCACCCTTGACTCTCTTCGCTCGTGATGAGTGTTCAAAGTAGTGTTCCCAAACCAGGGTTGGTGCCACACGTCTGAGGTACCAGCCACTTGGGAAGCAAAAGGATCCCTCCAGGCTCATCCAATCTGCCAGGGAATTTCTGTCTTCCAGTATGGAGACCCACCAGCAGATGGCAATCAAGGAATACAAAACTGGACCCTGCCCCATCCAACAAGCCTCATACATGAGTGAAGGTGACGATAACTTTTAAGGCAAACAGACCACAAATTCCTGACTCTTTATAAAGTCATGATGTCACATGCCCCAAACAAACATGGCTTCTTCCACCAGAGAGACTGGGGGTGGGGGGTGGGGCAGAGAAGAGGACAAATTCTTAAATTCTTGAGATAGGCAAAAGGATGTTTTGCTCAGGCTATAGAAAAACAAATTAGTGTTCTGGATATGGGGGCTCATACCTACAAATTCCAGCACTTACGAGGCTGAAGTAGGAAGAAGTCTGATGCAGGCTACACAGTAAGTTCAAGGCTCTCCTAGTCTACAGAGTGGAGCCTATTAAAATAAATACATGAAATAAGTAATTAAGTAAAAATTTAAAATAATGTCTCCTGCCGTAATCCTGGAGAGTCTCATTCAAAAGACCTTGTCGGGGGAGGCCAGAAGAATGGGTTTTGAAGCTCTCTGAGTGATTGCAGCAGGTGATTTTTGGCAGAAAATACTTTGAGAAATACAGACCCAACTCAGTAGACTAATCTTTCATGAGGATCTTACAAAACTTAACAATTTTTTTTGAAAAAAAAAGCACAGTTAAAAAATTTTAAAATATCTTTTTTAAAAAATTATTTTTCTTAACATCACATGCACGCGCATTCATGCATGCATGCATGCATGTGTAGAAATTGGATTTTTCCTTCCACCGTATGGTTCCTGGGGATTAAACTCAGGCCCTCAGGCTCACCAGCAGGTGTCTTTAGCCACTGAGCGGTCTCACTGGCCCAACAAGCCCCAATTCTGCATGCAGCTTTACAGGTTCACATACCCTCTGAAGCCATCCGTGGGTCCTAGGTTTCTCCATCTCGGTTAAAATGACCCCGCCTTCTGTCTCTCTACCAAAAGAGGTCACTCCAGCTTCAGAACCTCTCCCGGAAGAGTCCAAGGTTCTCCCTTTTCCATTCTCCTCATCTACAAAAGGAAGGGTTCCCTAGACAATGAGTTGTAGTGTGTGAAAGGGCATTTCACCTTTGAAATTGCAGTCTGGCCCTGTGTCTCAGAAAATTCAGCCTGGGCAGAACAGTGGTATTGTCTGTGGTCACCATGATAGCAAATTTGGGGACTGCAGGTGGAATTTTCTTTGGGCTGCCAACCAGCTCCCAAATAGACACGGAGACTTATTATTAATTATGAATGCTTGGCCTTAGCTTAGGTTTGTCCCACTAGCTCTTTTAATTTAATTTAACCTATGTTTGGCCTCAGGGCTTTTTACCTTTCTTTCATTCTGTATGACCTACTTTCCTGCTTCCTCCATGTCTGTCTGTCTGGCCCCTGGCATCTCCCTGTTGTCTCCTTTTCCCAAGCCTAAATTCCTCTTACTACTTATTCTCCCTGCCCAGAAGTCCCGCCTATACCTCATCCCTCAATATCGGCCATTCAGCTTTTTATTAGACCAATATCGGCCATTCAGCTTTTTATTAGACCAATCAGGTTCCTTAGGCAGGCAAGGTAAAACAGCACCACACCTTTACATAATTAAATAAATGCAACACACCTTTACATAGTTAAACAAATATAACACATCTTTACATAGTTAAACAAATGCAGCACATCTTTGCATAGTTAAATATTCCACAACAGGGGACGAAAGTGCTGTGATGAAAACCAACAGTGGGGACAATGGGAACACATCAGAGAGAACAGTCCTTACAGGGCTTGTCTCACGAGCCCCTTCAATTCCTAGGTTTCTTCATCTAGCTCCAATTCAGCCCGTTGTTTGAAAGATAAACACAAACAGAACTGATACAGGCAGAATCCTCCCAAACGTGCCTGTAGGAAGTTGTGGAGGCTGAGAAAACAGGGAAGGCTGAAAGAGACCAAGTTGTTCTCTGTAAACCATGTTTCTCCACCTCCCATTCAAAGCCTCTGCAGAAGTGAGGGTCCCTGTGTCTGCACACTTCTGACACTGTGTGTAAACAACACATTTGTGGATTGTGCTGGGAGACTCCAGACAATATTCAAGGAATCTTCAACTGAATTTTAAAGTTCTTTTTAAAATTAAGTTTTAAGTTCTCATGCAAAGCAATGGGTCTCACTGTGGAATCTTCATACATATGTGTCTTATGCTTTGTTCTAATTCAGCCCCTTCCCTCCCTCCCTCCCTCCCTCCCCCTCCAGCCCCTCTGACTGGTTCCTTTCCTTTCCCAGACAGGCCTGCTGCCTTCATGGTAGTGTATCCCCTTGCTCTGTCTGTCCCAAGCCTTGAGCTTTGTTCATCCCCTTGATAACCCCTTGCCAGTTTCGTCTCCCACACACACTTTTAAATCTAGGTTCTGCATATGAGAAAAACATAAAGTCTTTCTGAATTGGGCTTATTTCATTTGGCTTAAAATTTAAAAGTTACCCTTTACAGGAAGAGTCTTGTCTCTCAAAAGCCAGGCAAGTAAACTCAATGGGCAGAGCCACAAAACAGGGACAAGATGATCATGGATTTCTGTGGTAGCCACACCATTGCCAGGGTGTGAATTCCGGGTGGGTTTAGATTCCCAGCACTCGCCAAGGGCAGCTTGGTCAGAGGCATCCTCCTGGACAGTGTGAGTTTTAGAATCATGAAGACTTGCCTCAGTGACAAGGGCGGATTATATAAACTCTCCTGGATCCTTAACGTTCTTGTAAGTTCATCTGATGCTCAGGCTGAGTCATCTGCATGGTGCTCCTGGGTGTGCAGCATAGAGCTGCTGCTGAACACATCCTTTTATTTTATTTTGGTACTATGGATGGAACCTGGGGCTACATGTAAGCTCCATGTTCTACTTCAGCCAAGGAAGGTTTTTGTTTTGTTTTGTTGGTTTTTTTGTATTTCCTTCTAACAAGCACCCGAAGATTCTCCCACAGTGAGGAGGCTTAGAAGAAACCCCTGTTGAGGTGAAACTGCACGTGGTCAGACTGACCCAGAATCTAGGTTAGAAAACCAATTTTCTTTAGGCTGCCCCATTTTTTGGATCCACTTCCATGTCTATTGTGAAAATCAGCAAGGAACTGAAGCGTATTTTGAAGTCACAGGGAGTCACAGGTGAGGGAAAGGCATCCTCTCTGTCTGGACCCACACAGGGCAGACGGTATTAAAAGTAAGTCAGCAGAAGACACCGCGCATGATATGCACAAATACCTCACATTCTTGAAAACAGGTTCTGACAGGAAGGACAAAGTCCCGTGGAATTGATTTAGAAAATATTCAGAAGATGAAATGATTGTTGAGCAATATTTTTGGAGAGGAGAGGAATATAATTTCAGAGGAAGAAAGAGCAGTCGTGGAGGCAGACAAAGGCAAGTCGGGTGAGGTCCCGGAAGAAGAGGGATGAGCAGGGCCAGCAGGGAAGCCGCCCTAGAGGGCCGGTGAAAAGGCGCTATCAGTTAGGTGTGGGGGTGGGGAAGCAGTTAATTGGTAGAGACCCTTGAAACCCATGATTAGGACTTTTAATTTAATTCAAGAGGCAAGTGGAGCTCTTGGAGATGTCTAGAAGGGGAGCTACCAGGGTGATGGGAACAGTGCTTGAGGGCGCGGTTCGCGCGGCTGTAAGCTGCAAAGAAGAAAATGGAGACCCTCAGGGGTCAAGGCTGAGCTGGCTGTTGCCAGAACCCAGTGTGAGAGAGGCTGGCCCGGGACAGCGTTCTGGGGGTGGGATAGAAGTAGCAGAGTTGGAACACAGAACAGGAAGGATATATTCATTCTTTTTAGACTCAGGCACTGGGTTACGCATCAGGATGCCATGGGTAACTGGCTCAGAGGTTGAGACAGAGAGAATTAGGCAATTACACAATTTGAGACAGGTACTGTTGACTGTTGAATTACACACATTTGAGAGCCTTTATCGGAAGCAGGCTCGAGTCATGGGAAGGGACACAGTGTTCTAGTTTTATTTATTTATCTATTCATTTGTTTATTTTTTGAGGCAAGGTCTTGCTAAGTTCCCTGGCTGTCCTGTGTAGACCAGGCTGGACTCAAGTTTACAGTAATTACAGTAAAAACCTCTGCCTCTTCAGCGCTGGGACCCCAGGCGTGTGCAGTTGAGCTGGTTTGCAGGCTGGAATATTAAGGAAGGGACAGACATTAAGGGTAAAGAATGAGGCTGGAGAGACAGCTCAAATGCACTGGCTTCTCTTGCAGAGTACTTGAGTTCCATTCTCAGCATTCACATGAGGGCTCACAACCATCTGTAGCTCTAGTTCCAGGGGATATGACACCCAGATGGCCTCCACAGCCCTCAGGCATGCACAAGATACACAGACATACAATGTAGGCAAAAGTCCCATATACATGAGGGGGAAAAAGAGTGAAGAGCCATTGAGAGAAACGTTCCACAAGGAAGCTTCAAAAATGAAGGGACAGGAAGGTTCCAGGAGAGGCTCCGGCGGGGTGGAACAGATCAAGAAGGGCCTCTAGTCTCTAAAATGAGAATGGGCTTCGTTAGAGTGTGAAAGACTGCAAGAGAGAGGTGATTCAAACAGTTGGGCCAGCAGGCACAAGACCCGTGCAACCTCAAGCCAGACAAAAACCCCACAAAAGGGGGGAAGGTGGGCATGAAGTCCCACCCCCTAGCTGAGGAGCCATGAATAAACTGAGTGCTGCTGGAAAAGAGAGCTTTTTATAGGGTGTGATCAGTCCCTTGGTAGGTCAACCATGCTCCAGTAGATGACCGTACACCCAAGAGTATCTGTGTAACACAAATGGGACTCCATGGATTTGAAAAGAAAACTAACGGGGTCTTTTGAGGTCCAGCCTCGAGGTCCCCTTCAGGGTCCAGAAAAGACACTACAGCAAGCAAGGGAAACTTAAGAATCTGAGGGAGAATGAATCAACTCACACACTTCCTTTTCTTCACGTCTCTTTATTGTTCTGCCTATTCATCTAATTTTCTTGTCCTAATTCTAAATCCTTCCTAGCTTCTTCTCCTCTAGCCTAAAAATTCTTATTTTTTAGAAGACTTGAAGCAATAGAAAAAGTTATAAGAGTTACCTCTCATTGGTCAAAAGTATATTCCTCAGGTAAATGATAAGGAACTGAGCCATTTACCATGGCAACACAAGGTTCCAAAGTCTCAGGACCAGAGGGAAGGTTGCGTGCTCAGTGCAACAGACTCTGAGACATGGCTCCTTATCAGTAGACTTGGCAAGTGAAGAACTGGCAGGCTTTTCTTAGCGTGCTTTGTACAGATAACCTTGGTTGGACACCTGCAACTCTGACCTTGTGCATAATTGTAAAGTTTTAAACTTATGATCTATTTACAAAGGCTTTAGTCTAGTTTGGACTTGCTCTGAGGTAAAATGAGCTAAATGTGTGCAGTCAGTCTGAGCAAAAGGAACAAAGCAAGCTTTTAAGGGTCTACAGTCCTCGTGGGACAATAGATCTAGTTACGAAGCACATCCTAGTATATTTTCTATATATCAATTTTATATAGCTAAACGAGAAGTCATCTTTCTGACCATCCACAGATATGTGTGCCCAGTAGTTGGAGTATATATATGCATGAGATAAACACACCAGTGTGGGAAAAGACCCATAGCTGTTCTCAGTGAAGAAATGAAATGGCATATGAGAGAAATTACAGTCAGGAGCAACTGGTCATTAACAGTCAGTAACTCCACGGTCTTGCCAAGTGGGGCTCCCCATCAGAGAGTCTGGTGGGTTGACCTGCTGAACACTAGTTGTCACCTGCTGTATACTCCCACGGCCTCTTGCTTCCAGCAGCTCTCAATAGAAAATGAGGACACAAAGTTGGGTTGATATAAAAGAGAGAAGGTGGGTTTGGGAAGGGGAGTGAATATGACCAACATACAATGTATAAAATTCTCAGGGCTGGAGAGGTGGCTCAGCAGTTAAGAGCACCCACTGCTCTTCCCGAGGATGGAGGTTCAATTCTCAGCAATCACATGACAACTCCCAACTGCCTGTAACGCCAATTCCAGGGGATCTGATGCCCTCACACAGATAAAGATGCCGACAAAACACCAATGCATATAAAATAAGAATAAATAAATCATTTTAAAATGTTTTAAAAAGACGAAATTCTCAAGGGATCAATTCTTTTTTAAAAAAAAAAAGAAAAAGAAAAAGGAGGGATGATTTCTTTAAAAAAAAAAATCCTCTGGTTAAGTTAGAGAGAAATGGATTAAAGGTGGTGGTAGGTTTAGGTTGAGAGTCTGGGTGACATTGCTATAATCTAAGGGAGAAATGATTTCAGAGTAAAGATGGAAGCCAGGCAAGACGGCACACACCTGTAATCCCAGCATTCAGGAGGTAGCAGAGCATCACCATGAGTTTAAGACCAACTTGCTCTGCTTAGATAGCTCCAGCAGCCAGGAGCATGCTGCAAGACCCTATCTCAAAGACAAACAAGCAAGAGGAGTGTAGAGTGTAGGGAATGAAGTACTCATGGAAGCAGGGGGATGAAAAAGGGCAGAGGAGAGAGGTATGGGGGGCAGGGAAATATTCAGAGTACATTATACACTTGCATAAAAGTTGCCTTAGGTAACCCAGGATAGTATAATTTTTCAAAAAGAGAGATGGAAACATGCAGATGGATCAAGAGATATTTGTGCCCTAGAACTTATGGGATGGGTCGACTAAGAAGAGGAGATAAGACAGAGGATAAAAAACTCTATCATCGGCCCAGGGAAGAGAGAGGCATTGCCCAGGACAACACAGCCAAACCCACAGAAGCATCAGTGGTACAGTCAAGTGATGGGGAATGTCTTTCTGTATGCTGCGAATACGTGTTGCTCTGATTGGTTGATAAATAAAGTGGTTTGGCTTATGGCAAGGCAGCTGAGAGGCAGGTGGGAAATTCAAAGGGAGAGACTGAAAGAAGGCAGGGAGAGAGGCCAGCGAGCCGCCCAAGGAGCAACATGTAATGGGACGCAGGTAAAGCCACAGAACATGTGGCGATACATAGATTAATAGTGATGGGCTAATTTAAGATATAAGAGCTAGCTAGCAAAAGGCTTGAGCCATGGCCATGCAGTTATAATTAATATAAGCCTCTGTGTGTTTACTTGGGGGATGCGAGTGGGAGAGATTTGTCCCAACTGCCAGCAGGCCGGGACACAGGAAATCTTCCAACTACAGTCAAGTCTCTAGGAATGTATGAATGTATGTTTGTATGTATGTATGTATGTATATCATGGGCTGCACAGATGGTTCAGTGGGTAAAGCACTTGCCACGCAAGTGTGAGGATCCGAGTTCGAATCCCCAGAACCTGTATTAATCCAGTGCTGTGGTGCACAAGTGCAATCCCACTCCTTCTATGGTGAGACTCAAGACAGAGACAGGAGAATCCCCAAAAGCTAACGGGCCAGCAGGCCTGCTACTGCAGCAGCAAGCAACAGACAGTTTCCATCTCAAACCGAGTGAAAGCTTGTACCAACTTCCAAAGTTGTCCCCGACAGCCACACCGGCACTGCAGGTGTGTACACAGCCACGTTCGCACATGCCACAGACACATATACATATGTATGTATCATACACAAAAAGATTTTACCTTTTACCATTTCATGTCTCCCTTTATATGTGCAATTTGATCTGGAACGTCACCCAAAAGTTGATTTTTTTTTTTTAAAGACTTGGTCACCAGCCTTCGCTACTGCCGGGACTTTTAACAAGTAAGATCTACTTGAAGAAAGCTAAGTCATTTCTCGGGGGCTGGGCGGGAGGTTTTCCCCCAGAAGAGATATTGGGGCCACAGTCCTTCTCTCCTTTTCTCCTCTCTCTACTTCCTCACCCCATGCCAGCTGTTGTGAAATAAACAGGCTTCACTTGATGCGAGCAAGGAGTAAAGAACATATGAGGAAAAATTCAATCACCTGAAATCAATCCAGAGTGGGTACACCGCTAAACTGAACAACAGTAATAGGAATCATAATACGAAAAGGAACGTCTTCCTCACACCATCGTGGAAAGTGACCCATCGACACTTCTGTGCGCTCTCAGCACCCCGATTTTGTTCTCAAAAATAATTTTCCGCTACACAGAATCAGAGTGTCTTAAGGGGCTGACAGTTTATCAAAGAACTCTTCATCTGTATGGCATATCCTATTATTTGCAAAACAGCCAAGAAGTTGAGTGCAATATTGAAAAGAAAACAACTCTGATAAAAAAGAAGTCCCCCACTGGGCAGCCTGTGTGTGACAAGGTGACCTTCAGAAAATAGCAGTGCCAGCTGGGTGTGACGGCACACGCCTGTAAACACAACTCTCAGGCAGACCTCTGTGTTTCAGGCCAGCCAGGGCTACACACTGAGACGCTGTCCCAAACAAATACACAGACAAACAAAACACAAGCCCAGCTGAGGTCTTGTTAGTAGAGACAGTAGTTAGCTGTAGGAAAGTGGTAGTTATTTGGAACTAGTTGGTCAATTATTGCCATGTTTTTATAGATATAGCCAGAGGAAAAACATTCAAAAATGGAAAAAGTTAGCTGGAATAAGAAGGGAAAGTTAATATGGCAGTATATAATTACATTTTCTTATTTTGCTTAGACTTTATCATACATGAGTATTATTTCACGAACCACAGATTTTTGCTTTAAACTGTGTAAGCAGAAAAAGAGAGAGAGTGTGTGTGTGTGTGTGTGGGGGGGGGGAGTCCACAACTCTAATCCCAGCACTCATGATTGCAGCAGCAGGCAGATCTCTGAATTTGAGGCCAGCCTGGTCTACAAAATGAGTTCCAGTGTAGCCTGGGATACACAAAGAAACCCTGTCTCAAAAAAAAAAAAAAAAAAAAAACCGAACAATCAAACAAAACAAGAAAAAGAGGGAGGAAGGGAAGAAGAAAAAAAGAAGAAGAAGAAGAAGAAAGAGGAGGAGGAGGAGGAGGAGGAGAAGAAGAAGGAGAAGAAGAGAGGACACGGGAAAAGATATAAACTAAACTGCCCTGAAGAACAGGTGTTCTACCAGAAAACAAGGCCAGATCAGCTTAGAAGAGCTAGAAGGTGGCCCTAGAGTCTCCCTGGAGCCAGTCAGCACCTGAGTCACCTGCTGTGACTGGAGTAAAAAGAGCCAGCCAGAGCCGCTCATTCCCCAACCCCAGAGCTCCCTCTGGCAGGCTGACCCAACTAGGCACTTTTAGCGGCTTTCTGAGTCTTGACCCAGCAGAAGGACAGTGGCGGCTGCCACCTTACTCTCTGTCCTCACCAAAAATATAATCCAGGGAGATTTGAGGATGAGATTAAAGGGGAGAGAAAACGGGGTTCAGTTGATAAAGTGTGCTGTGTGAGCCAGGTGCCACAGCGTGGATGCGTCTGTAACCTCAGGACTGAAAGGGCAGAGTCAAGCCAATCCCTGGAGCTCAGGAGGCACTCAGCCTAATCTGTAGATCAGCTTTAGGTTCACTGAGAGACCCTGTCTCCAAAAAAAAAAAAAAAAAGTACGGTGGAGAGGCGTGGAGGAAGACACCTGACATCTGGCATCAACTTAGAGCCTCCACACATGCACACATGTGCACACACACCCACATTCATACGTGTGCTTCCACTGTCACCTACGCATGTGCATGTGCAATGAATCCTGAACTCACCAATCTCCTTCAGGAAATTCCTACCTTCTCATGAATAACTCCATTTCACCAGCTGCCACTTCCTGCCCTCGGGCCTTACATATCAAGTAGTTCTTGGACTCTGGGATTGGTCCCAGGCTCACCCTCTATCCTCAAGGGTCACAAGTTCTTTATATGAGATGGCATCTTTTCATATAACCCTCCTTAATACCTTGTATATTGTAAATCATCTCTAGTTACTTATTTCTCTAGTTTTTTTTATTTACTTGCTTTTAGTTTTTTTATTTATTCTATTTTATGTGTATGAATGTCCGCTCACATGTGTGTCTGTGTATCATGTGCATTTCTGCAACTAGAATTCTGGATGGTTGTGAACCACCATGTGGGTGTTAGGAATTGAACCAGGATCCTCTGCAAGAATAAGTGCTCTCAACCATCACTTACACATCTTTTCATATCTCTCTGGTCACTTACGATACAACATAAGCACTATGTAAATAGTGGTTATACTGTATTTTGTAGGAACAAAAATGACAATCTTCTAAAAATTCAGAAAACTAATCTCAAACCACACACACGCTGAGAGAGACTGAGGGGCTGGAAACGGCGGGCGGTGCCACGGGATGTCTCCAGGCTACTCTGTTCTCCTGGATGCAGAACAGTGCTCCGTGTATTGCTTTTTAGAACTTTCTGGAAAACACTTTTCTAACTTTGGCATGAGAGGTTGCTTTGTGGATTTTGTTTTCGTTTGTTTGTTTTTTTGTTTTACAAGAGCATCATTTCACTTTGTAACCAAGGCTGGCCCCAAACCCGCTGTGCCGCTCAGGCTACCTTCAAATGCATGGCTGCCTGTGTTTGAGCCTTGAGTGCTGGAACTACAGGTGTGCCTCGCCACACCTACTACGTTTGTGGAATTTTATTTTACAAATTTCAGTCCACACTGTTTGAGTCCAATGATGCAGAACCATGGACACAAGGTCGGAAGGGGCAACCCCCATGTACTGACTTATCTTTGCTTGTCTCCCCGTCAGGCTGCCAGCTGGACCAGCATGTGCAGGTGTCTGTTCAAGACCCAGCTCCCACACAACACAGGACACAAAGCACTGGGGGAGGGAAGGATGAATGGATAGATGAATGAGTAATTACAGTAATTTTAGTCATGGGACCTTCATAATCATATTTACGTTTTGGTAAGGTCTCTGCCAAGAAGTCTGAGATTGAAGCTAGCAGTCAGATCCCAGGTGATTTGAAAAAAAAAAAAAAAAAAAAAAACTAGATTCCAGAAATACTTATGGTCAGGACAGATCAAGAGTATTAACTGACTGACTGGGATTAGAGTTCAAAATAGAGAGTAAATTCAAATTAACCTGGTAAGTATTTAGTGAGCATTTTCAGTAGGCAAGGCATCATGGGACAAAGGATGAAAGCATGGGCCAGATCGTACCCCAAGACATCATGGGACAAAGGATGAAAGCATGGACCAGATTGCACCCCACAATGGTTACCGTGAGCTGAGTAGAGGTTGAAAGAGAAGTTTGGTGTCTAGGAGAGCAGAGGAAAACACTTGATTCTGTCAGTGTGTGAAATTAGAGAAGGCATCTTAGAGAAGAGGTTATTTAAGGTGGATTTTGAAAAACGGGTATAATTTCAAAGGCAGAGAGTAGTGTGTGACAAGATAGGTTTTTTTGTTTACTTACTTGTTTTTAATTGGGGGTGTTTTTTGTTTGGATTTGGTTTTTGAGACAGTGGAACCCTAGCTTGCCCTGAACTCACAAAGATCGGCCTGCCTCTGCCTCCTGAGTGCTAGTAACACAGGCATGTACCGCCACTCCCAGCATGATAGAGATTTGCTTCCTCTCCAATCACTTCACATGAGTTTAAAAAATAACAGATTTTTATTAGTTTTAATGATGTGTACATCTGTGTGTGGGTACATGGGGATGCAGTGTCCTTGGGGGCCAGTGGCCTTGAAGATGTCCTCAGGCTGGATTTACAGGCTCTCATGAGTCTACAGTATAGAACTGGGAACCAAACACAGGTCCCCAGGAAGGGCAGTGAGGGTTCTTACCCTCCGAGCCAACTCTCCAAACCACCTTACGCTTTGAAAACTTTGTATTTTGTTATTTTATTTGTGCATATTGTGTGGACCTGAGCGGATGGATGTACATTGCATGCATGCAGGTGCCTGTGGAGTCAAGAGGAGGGGGTCGGGTCCCCTGGAACTAGAGTTACAGGCAGTTGTGAGTCTTCCAGTGCAGGTTGTGGGAACCAAACCCTGGTCCTTTGCAAAAGCAGTGATTGTCGAGCCATCTCCTTACACAATTGTTGATGGAATTGCTGATGATTTAAAATTAGGCTTGGCTTTATTACTTATTTATTCTAGAGACAGAGCGTTTTGTACACCAGGCTGGCCTTGAACTCCTACCTCCACTTCCCAAGTGCTGGGTTTACAGGTGTGTGCCACCACACCAGGCAGTGACAATTCTTTTTGTGCCCCATGAAATAGAATAAAAACTAAAAATGAGGCAGAGAGAAAGAGTAATATCACTCATCCACCAACTGAATGCCTTGGTCCGGAATGAATGAACCACACCAACAAGATTTTAAGAAAAAACAAGCAAAAATCAGTTCCTTGTTCTGATGTGTCATTAGGGGACAACTGAAGTCCTCCAGGCCAAGCTGCACTGACTCCCAGACTTCACCCTGGGGGAGCAATATTGCTTAACAGGCACATTCAGAGCCTTGATAAGCAGGATTCCAACCCAAGGGCTGACAGTCATGTTGCAGAGCTTGCCTACATTTTTAAGAAAACTGTCATACTAAGCCATGCTTGGCTGCATTATGTTATTAATACAAATTCTTACCTGTCAGTTAGTTAACAGGCTAGTAAAAAGAACCCAGCTTAAAAGATTGTTGCTAATGAATATGATGCTTTGTGCTCTGGCAAAACATATGCTTAGGTTATATAATTAGAAAAATGCCCCCTTCCTTTCTCCCCACTGGCAGAGCATGTGCAGCTGAATAAAGGAGCTTATTATACCTGTGGAGGGTCAAAGTCTGTGGGTCTGTGGCTTATGGTATTATGACAGATTACAAAATCGTTCCATTATGTTAGTCAATCTGTTTCCAAGCACCTAGCAGAGCTCTTGCTGGGCAATAGAAACTGAAACAGGAGCCGCACCGGCAGGTCAGCGGCTCTTGGCACCGGGCAGCTCACGTCAGGCAGAGCTTTTCCGTCTGACTTCTGTCTCTCTTGTTGCTGAGCTGTCCTCAGAGAAAGGCTCAGGCCTCAGGCCACAACCGGATCTCAGGAGGGCCACAAGTGAGCGGGGAGTGGTGGTCCACCCTGTAATCCCGGTTTCTGGGAGGCAGAAACAGCAAGAGTGCTGTGGTCAGGGCTACATAGCGGGACCCTGTTCCAACAAACCAACCAACCGACCAACAAACCAACAAATCTGGAATCTTTGTGGTCCCATCACTGTACCACTGAAATAGAAAAGAAACGAAGCATTGCAGTTCTGTGTGACATGCCCTCTCTCCTTGACCTTCTTTTCTTCCTTGAACCGACCCCCCCCTTTTCTTTTTAACCCTGGGGACAGATTTCTCACAAAACACATTTAGGAAGACAGGAGATGCCCATCCCCCCGAAAACCTTTATGCTGAAGTCGGTGTTCATCATCTCAAACCGGAGAGGTGGGAAGTTGTGGGACAGAACAGAGAAGACAGCTTTATTTCCTCACCGCTCTCCGGAGTCTTCCTCTCTTGTTCTCGTTCACGGTCAGTTTTCCCAGCAACACCTGCCAATAATAGATGCCCCATGCGCGGAGGGAGGTGATGCCCAAGCCTCCCTGTCTCATTTCTTTAACTGCCCCAAACAGACATGAGTTTATGGAGAGGAAATCCATCGGGGAATGGGACAAGTAAAATCTTGTTCATAAAATTAATGACTAAGAGTAAAACTACATTTTCTAAGAGCTGCAGTAATATCTAGGAGAAAATGGAGAAACCTATATCCACGGGGACCTAAGAGAGAGGCCAAGCTGCTTCCCTGAGGTGGAGGGAGAGGCTGTCCCCAGGAGGAAGCCAGAGTATTTACAAAGTCACTCTGCATGGAAAACACAGCCATTTCCCATTAATGACTTTGTAACGACCCATTAGGGACCTAAAATACCTTTGCTAAGGCAAGAATTGAAAGGAGCCTGGGAAGACCTAGGAGATAGGTGGTGTCACCCAGAGGGTGGTTCACAGATGAGGAACCAGTTCCTGAGCCCACTGGAACGTCATCTCTCCGATCCGACATTGACTTTTTCCTACGTCCTCTTTGTATTCTCACAGCTCTTGCAACTCTTTAATAGCTCTGTCAGACGGCTCGCCTTTGAACGCTACTCTTCTGATTAAGTAGCTGTATGTAGCTAAGCAAGGGGTCTTACGTCTTATGTCATCCATGCACTGTGTGATTACATAATGCACATGGTGTGGTCACGCAGTCTGCGCACGCATGGCGTAGCTCTGTGAGCTCACCTTTGAACGCTACTCTTCTGAGTAAGAAGTGTTCTCATTCCTGTGGATTTGCCTGCTGTCTACACTCTCTCTCTCTTTCTGCATGTGCCTCTTCCCCAGGCCTGGTTCTTCTGTCCCCCTCTCCTTCTCCTAATAAAGCTCTGTTACTGGGTTTTGTCGTGCCTCCCGACTTTTCTTGAATGGTAACCAACTCCACTTATTTTTAAAACCAACAATATGAAGGCCTAGACTTGACTTTACAGACTCCATCTTAGGGAAGGGCCACCATCTTAGACCACCTGCTGTACTCAGTTCCAGGAAGGACCTCAGGGATGTGTCATGACGACTCCTGTAGACATCCTGTCTGTAGTTCATGGCCTTTGAAGATATCCAGATAATCCTGCTGAGCAATCCAGATAGTCCTGCTGAGCAAGTTGTGGTTCCCCACCAAAAGTCCAACCCAGTAGTTTCAAATGTGGTTTCCAGCCAAAAGTCTAGACCAATAGTTTCAAAAAAATCACCTTGCCCCATATCCCTTCTACCCAATCCCAAGATGCCAAAGCATGTAATTCTCGGCATGTGGTTTTTCCCTATAAAAACTCTATACCCCTGGCCCCACCACTGCCCCCCCCATTTCCTTCCATCTTCTGGTGGTGGCCCAGGTTCAAACCTGACAATAAAAGGACCCTTATGTGCTTGCATCGGAAACCGGCTCCTCGGTGGTCTCTGGGGGTTTTGTGACACTGGTACAACACTGTAATGGTCTCCTTCTGTTGCAAAGAAGTTGCAAAGAGAAGTTTTTTAGATAAGGAGTAGAGCTACACTTATCTATGGGTACTGGGGTAAATATTTGGAATGTAGTTATATATTATGCGGGTTTAGTAAAGCAGAAATAATATGTTCTCCTCTAAGACCATGACTTCATGTGGCGTGATATTTTGTTTGCGTTCTGACAAATAAAGCTTGCCTGGAGATCTGAGGGCAGAGCTTTATAGAGACCATGTGGTGGTGGCTCACGCCTTTGATACCGGTACTTGGGAGGATCACGCCTTTAATCCCAGCACTCAGGACTTGGAGAGAGGAAGTGATGAGGTGGGGCAGAGACAGGATCTTGGCCCTTCAGTCAGAGGATCTGGAGAGGTAAGAAGTCACTGGCTGCTCCTCTGGTTCTCTGATCTTTTAGGTCATTACCCTGATATCTGACTCCTGGTTTTTATTGACAAAACTTCAGCTTCACAAGTTTCAGGTAGCTGGCCACATTTCCAGTGCCAGGCAAGGTTTCCCTCCTGCTGAGTGGACCTTGAGTCCAACTACACAGCTGTTGGTTACCTCCAAGTTATAAGTGCCACAACTGCACTCTTAGGGATATCTCGCCATGATGGTCATTGTGGTGGTTCATCGGCATCACAGCTGGGTAGGACTATTGGCTGTTTTTTCCCCCTTGGATGCTTACATAACACCTTCCAATAGTATGATAGCTAATCTTCAAGAAGGAGGCTTTCAGGTCAATTCTAGCTTGGACTTTCCAAGTCCTGTGTACCAAGTTCATGGTGTCTTCAGCAATAGAGACCTACCTTCAACCTCTGGGAGACAGCCAAGGATGAAGACAATAGCTGCTTAATTGCTTAAGGAGTCTCTTGGAGTTCCCTGACTAACAACTCAAAAGGAGACTTTCTCATGCTGGGTGGTAGAGCTTTCATTAGAAAGTCCATGGCTCTTGAGCGGAGCATTGTCAGCCCAAGTGGTGTAACTTCATTTACACTATATGTGTATCTGCATACACATATATGTGGTATATGTGATTTTAAGTAAATAAAAGATGATCCTTATGACTTTTCAAATATCCTTAGTATTGTTTTCCCTCCTTGATCTACTTCTGTTTTGGCCTCCTTAGCCCTCCTCATTTTTCCCATGTCCTCCTACATATCACCTGCATCCTGCTATTCCTCTCTCTATACCTGCCCCATGGTCCCCTTTTACTTTCCTGGCTTCTCTGGTGACTCCAGGGACAAACAAACTCTTCTAGGAAGAAACAGGCAGAGAGAGACACAGCGGTTAAATAAATGAATTGTTATCTCCTGCCAGGTGCTGTAAGGGAACAAATAGAGTAATGGAGTGAGTAGGGGGATGCCCCTTCAGGCAGAGCCTCGAAGGAGACACCTCAGGGCAAGGAGCCATTCCAACAGCGGGAGAGCATTCCAGCTCAAGAGAGCAGATGAGGACCGGAAAGGGCCTTGGATGGGGAGCAGAAGGGGAAGCCTGCTTCGTTTTAAGACTGTAGCTCATTTACTACTGTGTTGTCCCCCACTGTCATTATCACTAGATCAAAGGTCTGTGAGGTCAGGGACACTACTGTCGGGGTCACTGCTGAGGCCCAAGGCCTGGCGCACTGCCCCACTTGTCTTAGGGGACAAATGATATTTCTTCAGGAAGCAGACGAGGGGACATTCTCCACACCAGGGCTTTGGCATGAGTGGAAGTGGGTAGGATTGTTTCTGGAGTGGCTGAGAGAGATGGAATTTAAGGGATAAATTTGAATCAAAGAGGGGGAGGGAGTTGAACACCACAGGGGCATCAAATGTGTCGTTTAGTGTTCTGCCCTGGAGGGATTTTTCTAAAGCCAAAATCGGAGAAAAGGGGAAAGTTGGGGGGGGGGGGGAAGAGGTCACAAACTCAGGAACTTAGGGTGCATGCGTGAAGACAGGTGGAGGCCTCAAAAGCTAGGGGTGAGGCTGGGGGTGAGGCTGGGGGTGAGGCTGGGGTCTTGGCATCACGTGAGCCACGTGATGTACAGGCAGGCAGGTTGCCTAGCGTAAAGATCTGACTGTGGTCCCTGACCTCTCAGAAACAAGATTCTTTCCTGGGGTGGCTCAAGAATGTCAGAGCGATGTGAAACCACAAGTCTTTACAGTGAAGTTCACAGCCGTTTAGAGAACTCAGATGGAGGCCACATCCCCGAAATTGTGGTTTAATCTTTTTCTTAATGATTTACATGGGAAATTAACAGGGTCTTGTGGAAGAAAAAAAGAGTTAGCAGGCTTCTTTCCTCTCACAAAGGTTTTGTTTATTTTTATTATATGTGTGTGAGTGTCTTGCCTGCATATATGTATGCATGCTGGTGTCCACGAAGGCCAGAAAAGGATACCAGATGCCCTGGGTGGGGCTGGAAGTGGGTGCAGTATTTGCTCTTACCCACGGAGGCATTTCTCAGATCCTGGGGGTGTTTTGCTGTTGTTGTTTGATTGTTGTGTTTTGTTTTTTGTTGTTTTGTTTTTGAGACAGTCTCACTTTGTAGCCTGGGCTAACCTGGAACTAGCAGAGATCTGCCTGCTGGGTGCTGGGACTAAAGTTGGGCCCTGCCTCCTAGAGGGCCTTTAAAATGATTAAATGACATTTATTTATGTGTGTGTGTGTGTGTGCGTGTGTGTGTGTGTGTGTGTGTGTGTGTGTGTGTGTGTGTGTGTGTGTGTGTGTGTGTGAGGCCAGAGGACACCCTACAGGAGCCAGTGTTCTCCCTCCACCACATGCGGTCCAGGGATCAGGCACCTTTACCGCTGAATCACCTCGCTGACCCTTTTATCTACTTTTTGTGTAGTGTAACAAAACCCAACATGAACATAAAGACTCAAAGTGCGTTTTAAAAATAAGAGAATAGGTTTGCTTTTGGTTGTTTATTGAAGAGCCAGAACTTTTATATTCTTTTTGTTTGGTTGGTTAAGACAAGGTCTCATTATGTAGCAGAAGCTGACCGTGAACTCATAATGTAGCTGAGGATGGCCTTGGATTTTTGATCCCCCTGCATCAGTTTCCTAAGTGGTGAGATTACAATTATCCACCATACTCATAATTTATCTTTAAATTAATCACACACACACACACACACACACACACACACACACACACCACGTATATTCATTTACTGACCATTAGAAAATTATACCAATGCTTTCTAATATGAAGTTAGGAAAATAGTCTGACTAAACTAGAACCTAATACATATAATGTTTAACTACATAGGCTGGAGAGGTGGCTCAGTGCTTAAGAACACTTCTTGCTCTTGCAGAAGACCTGGGCTCAGTTTCTAACACCCACATCAGATGGTTCACAACTGCCTGTCCGGCTCTAGGGGATTCACCTTCCTCTCCTGGCCCTCACTGCACCTACACATATGTGGTACACCTACATACACTCAAGCACACACAGATACACAAGGTAAATAAACATATATTTAAAATGACTGAACCACAAAACAGGGCTCTAATGTGACTTTACCACTGTAGTTTTAAATATTTTCTTATTTATATCTATGCATCGTATGTTAATCCTACCAGCTGAGGAGAAAGACCACTGACCACAAATTATGGCCAAATCAAAGCAAGCTTTAGTCTGTGCAGAGCAGGGCTGGTCCAGAGCTGTCTCCCCCTAAGGCAGGGTTCAAGAGATCATCCCTGAGCCCATTCCTCAAGCCTCTTTTATAGGACAGAACCACAGGGTGTGGAATTTTGCCGACAAGCATGGTTACAGGAGCAAGACCAGGCAGTGAAATCTTCTGGAATATTTGCCACAGAACATTCTATGGTCACAGGAATGAGGCCCAGCCCAATTCCAAAGAAACGAAAACTTAAATTTTACAGTAAACAGAAACCTAACTGAACTAGAGTATTAAAATGGATCTTGTTTAAAAAGTGAAGGCCTGTTTCTCATTCCCGCCCCTCTTGTCTTATGTGTCCCTTGTCTTATGTGTTCTTGATAGGGAACTTCCATTCTAATTGCTGAAGGGGCTGATAGTGTTGACTGAGAGCAAGTATTTTTAGCATTTTCTGTCTGATGGGGAACAAAATTTATGTACCAGAAGATGCATGACCTGATCAGGAGGAGGATTAGGGGACCTGCTGAGGCTGAGTCAATGGCAATTTGCCAGGGGGACCAGATGAACAGGGACTGGTACTAATTGCTTCCCTCCTGTTGATCATTTGGTTTTAACAGGTACCTTTTTGATAATGAGCCTGGAAGCCAGTATATGTCCTGGTATGTCAATAATATATGTAGCCATTTTGTCTCCTTTGCCAGGGAGTTTCATTTGGACCTAACATTCCAACCTTTTGTTGAGGATACAGGATGAAGTACTCTCTTCTGTAACTGTTTCTCAGCTGAAACAAGGACACTGTTGTCAGGCCTCAAGAAGGCCTGAGAAGATTTGGACAATGAGGCATTCATCAGAAGCATCTGGTTCGCTGACCCAGCTACAGAGACAGGAAGCAATCGGATCAGCTGGACTGGTTCACATCAGCTTTCAACAAGTCCAGGGCTCTCGGGTTTTATGTGGGGCTAGCATGGTACAGATCACCTTTGAGCAGTTTGTAGTCCTCACCTGATTCCTGGGTGGTGCCTGTCAGCCAAGTAGAAATCTGCCAGGACAGATAGAGACTAGGGACAGAGGTTAAAGTTAGGGAACTTAAAGGACCTGAAGCTTACATGAAGTAAACTGACAGAATAGACTCAAACCTTTAAGTCATAGTAAAAGCTTGGAGACTCAAAAGTGATTTTGAGGTAAGAAATATTAACATTTTTCCTCTGTCCAGAGGGCAAAATTAATATTAATATTAATTAATTAATATTAATTAACATATTACATATACATTACATATGTTTGTATGTGTATATGTATATGCATTTATATTGGACAGAGATGATTTCAACATGATGAGAAGCATTTTTAAGTATCAGAACTCCATTGATTAATATGTTAAAACTTTGAATTTTTGAAGTCTTGATATCATGTATTATTTTTAAGTTCTATTTTTTTATCCAATCATTTATCATAAAATACAAGTGGCTGATTATTGAGAGCAGTCACTGCAAAGCAAGTTCCTTTAAATAAAGGAATAGTAAAAAAGTTACATTGAAACTTGTTTTTGTGAGTTTATCCTTCTCACCTGGAGACCTAATAACTCTAGAAAAAGCAAGGCCTGGTTTTCACAAATGAAATGCACTGACCATGTGGCTGCTGCTAAACCGGTAAGACTACCATTAGCTGTCAGCATCCTCAGAGATCTGAGAAGGATAAACCACAGCAGGAAGATAGGCCAAGTGGCCTCTGTATCGATTATGATAGAGACTTACCAGCTACCTAGACGATTCCCCCAGGTTCCCGTGGTGGTCTCCGTGACTTCATGGGGGAGGGGGCAGTTTGTAGGTCTTCGGCTGTCACACAGGACATCATTGCATCTTTAGTTGAGGTCTTTGCTGTCATACAGGACATCATTGCATCTTTAGTTGAGGTCTTTGCTGTCATACAGGACTCATTGCATCTTTAGTTGAGGTCTTTGCTGTCATACAGGACATCATTGCATCTTTAGTTGAGGTCTTTGCTGTCATACAGGACATCATTGCATCTTTAGTTGAGGTCTTTGCTGTCACACAGGACTCATTGTATCTTTAGTTGAGGTCTTTGCTGTCACACAGGACATCATTGCATCTTCAGTTGAGGTCTTTGCTGTCACACAGGACATCATTGCATCTTTAGTTGAGGTCTTTGCTGTCATACAGGACTCATTGCATCTTTAGTTGAGGTCTTTGCTGTCATACAGGACATCATTGCATCTTCAGTTGAGGTCTTTGCTGTCATACAGGACATCATTGCATCTTCAGTTGAGGTCTTTGGCTGTCACACAGGACATCATTGCATCTTTAGTTGAGGTCTTTGCTGTCATACAGGACATCATTGCATCTTTAGTTGAGGTCTTTGGCTGTCATACAGGGTATCATTGCATCTTAGTTGCTTCTCAGGGCAGCATTAGCTTCTGGCTGTCAGACCCAGAAGGTCTGAGAGATTTTCCTGTGGATGAAGAACTTAGGAAAACTTACCTACTTTGACAAAGCAGAGTTCAGCAGTCAGCCAACCCAACAGTGTCTACAGGGCGGGCGGGGCCTGGTGGTGGGCAAGGCATGGGGCAGGTCTTTGCCCAGTGGTTAGCATTACTGCAGTCCTAATGGAATCACCTGCACCCTGATATCTCCTGAGGGACCTTGGGGTTGCTTCTAGGGTCTGGCATTTCTGTCTATCATGGGAAGCTTTTTCATTAAATATTTTAAATGTCCTATACAGCAGATGGCTGAAGAGTTGGAGGACTATTATCTATTAAGTATACCTGATTTTAAATAAATTTTATTTATAGTTACTTGCTTTAGGTTTGACCTTGAAAACACATATATAGAAAGCTAAACAAATTATTCCTATAAACAAATTACATTTGTATTTAGCATTTACAAGTATAGGTTTGAACATATTAAAAAATTTGATCATTTATAAGGTGATTATTAACTTGCATCTCTTAATCATCTTTAACAGTTTATAACAAGTTAGTATCTTTTACACAATTAGAATTTGTATTTTTATCTCTGTTAAGTTTAGTCTTAAAAATTAAAATTTTTGAATTGAAGCTCTTTTATTATCAAAATAAAACTTTAAATCATAAATACAGCCCATAGGGAGACTGGTAACTTTATTTTCTTGGTCCTTTCATGGTGCATCATTACAGAATATTGTAGTTTCTTGTGTGACTCAGTTTATCAAGATAGCTAAAGTTTAACAAAGTTAGCAAATACAAGGAGGCTAGATATACATTCTTAAGTCAGTCTGTTAGCCTGACTAGACCTTAGGTGAGGAGAGACCCTTTGCCCAACTGCTTAGATCACTGTCTCACTACATCATAAGATAGAAAGAATATATCAGTTTTTGGTACTTCGAGCTGTGGCCCTAACTTTAGCTTCTCATCTTCTTCTCCATGTTTTTAAATTTTCCTTTTATACCTTTTCATGCCAGTTCATCCTGTTTCTCAAGCTTCTTATTCTTTATCTAGAATAATACAAATTTCTGCCATTGTAGTCTCTCCATAACCCTGGCCAGATCCGATCTTATGACATTAACCCTGTTCTGTTGTTGAAGTCATAGTTTCAAGGAGAAGACCCAACTAGGGAATGCTGGTCCCTGATAGTGACTGTCAGGCTGGCACCAAAACCTGGCCAGAGGCAAAAAAGCCAGGTGGCCTGGACTGATTAAAAACAAAACAACAACAACAACAACAAAACTTCTTTTCATTTTCTTCCCTAACTGGTTCCAGCTCTGGCAGCACTTTCTGTCTTGATCCTTTCAAATGGATTTCTCAGGCCTAGTCCTCTGGGTTCTGAGCTGGTGTAGTTTGTTATCTCAGGGATGTACCTGCCCCTCTACCTCAAGTGAAAACTAAAATTGGCAAAATTACTAGAAGAACCTTTGCATCTATCAAACCAGTGATATTATTTGCAGGCTCAATGAATTTTGAGACCATTCAAGGATGAACATTTTGGTTTAACCCACGATATCCTGAGATAAAACTAATATCCAGAAGATTGGTTATTTATCCATTTTCTAACCGGGCAAAGAGTTACTTAACACAGTAAATGAAACCTCATTTATGTTGTCTTAACTGAGGAATAAAAATTTTTATATTTTTGCCAGGTGGTGGTGACACACACCTTTAATCCCAGCACTTGGGAGGCAGAGGCAGGCAGATCTCTGAGTTCAAGACCAGCCTGGTCTATAGAGTGAGTTCCAGCCAGGACTGTTTAACAGAGAAACCCTGTCTTTAAAAAACCAAAAGAAAAATAGTATATTTTAATCAACGTAGCCTTTTCAGTGTTATTTCCTACTTTTGTTTTGGTTGCTCTGGCATTATATCAAAAAATACTACAAAGGTAAAAGAGGGAATTGCCCATATTCCCAATCTGTAAGACTTTGTATATGTATTTTTTCCTTGCATACAGATGCATGTAAGTGAGTGTTAATATCTTAATTATTAAATATATGTTGTTTTTAAATGCTAGCTTTTATAAACCTTGCTTTAATTATTTTTCCTCATCTGTATTTTTTAGATTTATTTATTTAGATTTATTTTATGTGTGTGAATGTTGTGCCTGCATGTATGTCTGTGTACCAGGTGCATGCCTGTTTGCCCTGCAGGTCGGAAGAGGCCATCAGATCCCTTAGCACTGGAGTTGCAGATGGCTGTGAGCTACATGTGGGTGCTTCAAGTTGAACTCGGGTCCTCTGCAGGAACAGTCAGTGTTCTTCATCACCGAGGCACCTCTCCAGCCCCGTCATTCTTATTTTCAGAACAAGCTGATAACAAAGAGAGCTCAGAGAGAAGATATTCTGAACACGGGCTATCAGTGGAAGCTTTGGCCAGTGGTGGTGGATTTGAGCCTGGATAAGGGGAGTGTACAAAGCCGCCCAGGGTGGCATGCTGGGGGTGGTGCCCACATCACCCCAGCAGCTTGGCAACAGTTTCATCTCGAGTGTCAGCGGGAGTCCCGGCTGTAGACTGAGGACAAGGCAGGAGGTAGCCAGGAGAAGTGCTGGCAAGGCGCCTATGCATGCCCCAACTGCGCTCGCTCCCTCCTGCTCTCCCTTGCTTTCTCCTTAGGCTCCCGGGTCTGCCCGCAACTGGAAAAGATAATTGGGGGCACAGAAACACATACCAGGGATGAAGACAGCAAAAATAAAACCAATAAACCCAGCACGTTCACACAGTCAGAAGAGACCAGTCAAAATCAAAATATGCGGTGACACCTTCATGCATACATCTAACTGGACCGGACAGATTTCTAGCTCTGCTCCCGTTATCCAAACAATGAGGCCCAGGGGTGTCCCTGCGGCTCCTCCTGAGGGTCCTGTAAAACAGGTTTCAAACACAGAACATGACACATGGGGACCAAGAACTAGGTGGGCAGGGTGATATCTCACTAGTGCCCTGCACAGGAGATCATGTGTCTTGTCAGATACCTCACTGTCCCCAAATGGGATCCCAACAGAACCAGAACCAGATGTGATAGAAATAAAACTATGACTTACCGGGCCGGGTGGTGGTGACGCACACCTTTGATCTCAGCACTTGGGAGGCAGAGCCAGGCGGATCTCTGTGAGTTTGAGGCCAGCCTGGGCTACAGAGTGAGTTCCAGGAAAGGCGCAAAGCTTCACAGAGAAACCCTGTCTCAAAAAACAAACAGACAAACAAACAACAAACAAACCATGCCTTACCAATGGAGGCCTCCTCAGACAGGTGCTCGCTGGTTTTCTTGTGATGCAGCCGTTCACTGTAACAGTGCACCTAACCAAAAGCACACCCTGGGGCCTTGGGAGTCTCAAGGTGTGCACCCCCTGGGAATCAGCTCTCTAGTCCTGGAGGCCCAGAGGGAAGGGTCCAGCCTCTGAACTTGGGTTAGAGTATTTATCTCGCTGGAGTCTCCAAATGCTTACTCCACCAACCAAGGAGAAAGACCACCGACTACAACGTATTGCCAATTTGAAGCAAGCTTTATTCTGTGCATAGCAGAGTTGGTCTGGCAGCTGTCTCCCCTAAGGTGGGGTTCAAAAGATTGGTCCCAAGCCTATTTCTCACACCTCTTTTGTAGGTCAAAACAATAGGGTGGTTTTAAACAGAAACCTAAGTGAACTAGAGTATCAAAATGACCTTGGTTACAAAATGGAGTTAGGCTAGTTTCTCATGAACCTGTGCCGACAGATTTTTCTTTGGGCTACCAGCTCACAAACAAAAACAAAACGAAAAGAAAAAACAAACAAACAAACAAAAAAACAAAAAACAAAAAACAAAAAAACCCCACAATATGGAGACATTATTAAATATGAAAGCTCAGCCTTAGTTTAGGCTTGTCCCACTAGCTCTTATAACTTAAATTAACCCATTTATTTTAATCTGCGTGCTGGCAACTCCGCCTTTCTTCCTCTCTGAGTCCTCGCTGTCCCCAGAAGTCCTGCCTAACCTCTTCCTGCCTAGCTATTGGCCATTCAGCTCTTTATTAAACCAATCACAGTGACACATCTTCACACAGTGTAAAGGAATATTCTGCAACAAACTTGCATGAATGTATGTGCACCACATGCATGCAGTACCTGTGGAGGCCAGAGGAGGGCTCAGTTCCTCCGGAACTGGAGTTACAGATGATTATGAGCTATCAGCTAGGTGCTAGGAACTGAACCTGGGCCTCTGACAGAGAGCAGCAAGTGATTTTAACTGCTGAGCCATCTTTCCAGCCAAGAGCGTCATATTTTTTAAAAGAATGACTATTTTCATATTTCCTAAAGGTATCATTTAATAATTTGCTTGATAATTTGACTTGTTTTTCTAGAGACCCCACAGGTGGCAATATCTGCTTAGAAAAGCCTTGAATTGGACTTTTTTTCCTCTTTAAAACAAGAATGTGTTCTAAGTCAGAAGTTCCACTTACACTTCCTGGGTCAGAATTCCTTCCTATGGTCAGAATTTACCTTTTCCTTCCAAAAACATTTTTTTTTTTTGTAATGAGCACATTCTCTAAGAAAAAGCTATAAGCTTTTATTATTATTTTTTCTTTCTTAAGTCAAAAGACAGTAAATCAGTAGTTCTCAACTTATGGACTGAAACTCTTGGGGGTTGCATATCAGATATCCTACACATCAGATATTTATATTATGATTTATAACAATAGCAAAATCACAGTTATAAACTAGCAAGGAAATAATTTCATGGTTGGGGGTCATAGCATTAAGAAGGCTGAGAACTACTGATGTAGTTTATCCTTCATTTAATTTCAAATATTTTCCTCATGAATTCTCTGTATTTCTTTTCTCACCTTAAAAAGGTCACCATGGGCCGGTCAGTGGTGGCACACGCCTTTAATCCCAGCACTCGGGAGGCAGAGCCAGGTGGATCTCTGTGAGTTCGAGGCCAGCCTGAGCTACCAAGTGAGTTCCAGGAAAGGCACAAAGCTACACAGAGAAACCCTGTCTCGAAAAACAAAACAAACAAACAAAAAAGGTCACCATGGGTAGCAGGGTCCTGTGCTGATGTTCCCTGTGGGGGAGGGGACCAAGTAGGTACAGAGTCAATAACACAGACTCTGGGAGCATTTCAAAACAAGCTCAGTTTATTTAGGAAGTGGCAAGCCTTATATACCCTCCACCCCACTCTGGGGGAAGGTCTGATGAATATGCATCTGCTGGTGTGACATGGCTGCCTCTCAGTGCTCCAGGTCATCCTCAGATCATGTCTCAGCTGCTGTTGCTAAGGCCCGTAGGCACACCAGGTTGGCTCTCAGAAACTATTTTTTTTACTTGTTTGGGCCAGCTGGCCCTCAGGCCTGTTAGGGATGAGTCATCCCACAGCCATGCTTATACAGCAAGTGGTCCTCCCCACTCAGCCGTGGTCCTCCCCACTCAGCCATGCTTCCAGCCCATTGTGCAGATGATTCTTACCTGTGAGGTCCTTTAGGGGTTCATATTACTCTCTGGGCATAATTCTTACGCAGAAAATGTTTAACTCAGTTCTTGGAACCTAGAAAATTCAGTGAATTGGAGTTCTTTTTATATTTCCAGTCATAATGTCTGTTTCTCTTTCTATTCATTGTTCAGTGTCTCTTAGTTGTGAAACTAACAGCCACACAGATTACAGAATACCATTATCATGTTACCAATATGGGCACCGTTGCTCAAGAAATTTGTCCTGGCAGATGAGTGAAGAGGGTACAAAAACCTTGGTCAAGGTTGTTTGTAAGAAATGCCAGTGTTCCAACCAACTCCCCCAAATTAATTTCTAGCTTCGATCCTTTCCATACCCCACTAGCTTGTCCTGAGCCCACACAATCACTCCTCCCACTGTGAAAAATGCTCCCTGTACCTCTCATCTGCCCACCCCAAACATACTGTGTCAGTTGGTATTGGGTTTCACAGTGAATGAACAAAACTCCCAAACAACAGTAACGATATCAAGATGGAAACGCATCCCGTCTCACATAAAAACGGAGTGAATATTCTGGAGCTGGGGGGGGAAGGGCATGTGGTGTCTCTGACCCAGGATCATGTTTTTCGGCTCTGCTGTGCCTAGCTCTCACCCTTTCTTCCAAGATACATCACCAGCTACTCTAAGCAGCAAGGTAGAGAGGGGAGGCAAAGAGCCTCGCAGAGCTCTCTAAAGCCAAGGATCCTGGAAGCGACTGTTCTGCATTTCTGTACATCACGTTGGTTCAGATGCTGCCCTATGAACAAGAGCGGCTGGAAGTTCTGTGCTTCTTCCACAACACCATGTGTCCAGCCAGAACTTCAGCCAGGGAAGACGCTGGGAGTTATTAACGGGAGCAACCCGAAGACTCTGCCGCAGGAAGCTCCCTCTCTGTCACACCTCTTCTCTCCACCCCCAGCCCCCAGTAACATGAAAGAGGCAAGGAAGGGTTTTTTTTTTTTATCTTGTTTTATGTTTTTTAATCCATGTCATTCCAAGAAGAAGGGGGCGTTTTAAGATGATTTCCAGCCTCTCAGGGTGGTATCATGTCAAATTAAAAGAACTGGAAAGATGTGCCATGTCTCGTGCAGCCCCACCTCTGTATAGATCACAGCATCCAAGTGTAGCAGGCAGCAGACCTTGCCTTCGACAGCCGCCACAGCCTGTACACACCACGCAGGCAGCCGAGGCACAAACCCAGAGAACTCTTAACTAGCATCAATCGTAACTGGAACGACGCAATGCACTTCCCCCTTGAGACACAGGAGCAGCCTAGCTCAATGGTTTGATAGCCACCTTTAACTACTAGGGCATGCATTCCGCTAGTAGCCCTGGTAGCTGTCTGGTAAGTACCTTCTACTGCATGGCGGCCACCTCACAATGCTTAGGACTGGGATATCGCCACGATTTTTGAGTAGATGAGCAAGTAAGATCAGAGGTTTAGTCTGATAATCCTCACCTGGCAAGTATTAAAAGGATGGGGAGGGAGGGAACTAGAGGTGGTAGCATGAAGCAGATAGGTTCAGACTGGGGTAATCCCAAGTGAGGAACATGATAGGGATGGAGGGCTACACACGGAGTGCAGACAACCGCTGTGCATGATACACAGGTCAACACTGACTGTTGCAGGGAGAGTGACAGGTATCTATCCAGAGCAGGACTCAGAGTCAACACTGACTGTTGCAGGGAGAGTGACAGGTATCTATCTAGAGCAGGACTCAGAGTCAACACTGACTGTTGCAGGGAGAGTGACAGGTATCTATCTAGAGCAGGACTCAGAGTCAACACTGACTGTTGCAGGGTGAGTGACGGTTATCTAGAGCAGGACTCAGAGTCAACACTGACTGTTGCAGAGAGAGTGACAGGTATCTATCTAGAGCAGGACTCAGAGTCAACACTGACTGTTGCAGAGAGAGTGACAGGTATCTAGAGCAGGACTCAGAGTCAACACTGACTGTTGCAGGGAGAGTGACAGGTATCTATCTAGAGCAGGACTCAGAGTCAACACTGACTGTTGCAGGGTGAGTGACGGTTATCTAGAGCAGGACTCAGAGTCAACACTGACTGTTGCAGAGAGAGTGACAGGTATCTATCTAGAGCAGGACTCAGAGTCAACACTGACTGTTGCAGAGAGAGTGACAGGTATCTAGAGCAGGACTCAGTCAACACTGACTGTTGCAGGGCGAGTGACAGGTATGTAAAGTAGGAAATTGGGGCTGGCAAGAAGGCTCAGCAGGAAAAGGAACTTGCTGCCAGCCTGGTGACCTGAGTTCAGTCCCCAGAACCCACATAGTAGAAGTAAAGAACCATCTCCTGCAAGTTGTCCTCTGACTGTCACATACAACAACCACGACACGTGTACACACACATATGATAAAAAGTGAAGTCAGGCCGGGCGGTGGTGGCGCACACCTTTAATCCCAGCACTCGGGAGGCAGAGCCAGGTGGATCTCTGTGAGTTCGAGGCTAGCCTGGGCTACCAAGTGAGTTCCAGGAAAGGCGCAAAGCTACACAGAGAAACCCTGCCTCGAAAAACCAAAAAAAAAAAAAAAAAAAAAAAAAAAGTGAAGTCAGAATCTGCCAACCACAGCACACGTGTACACACACATATGATAAAAAGTGAAGAAGTCAGAATCTGCCAACCACAGCACACATGTACACACACACATGATAAAAAGTAAAGTCAGAATCTGCCAACCACAGCACACGTGTACACACACATATGATAAAAAGTGAAGAAGTCAGAATCTGCCAACCACAGCACACGTGTACACACACATATAATAAAAAGTGAAGTCAGAATCTGCCCATTTTATTTTCTCAAAACTTCTTCTTTTTTTTTTTTTTTTTTTTTTTTTTTTTTTTTTTTTTGGTTTTTCGAGACAGGGTTTCTCTGTGTAGCTTTGCGCCTTTCCTGGAACTCACTTGGTAGCCCAGGCTGGCCTCGAACTCACAGAGATCCGCCTGCCTCTGCCTCCCGAGTGCTGGGATTAAAGGCGTGCGCCACCACCGCCCGGCTCAAAACTTCTTCTTATGGGAATTTGTTCCTATGCCAATTGTGGTACTCTGCCCTCTAGTCACAGGAGATGTGTGTGTACATGTGTGTGCTTGCACGTGGGCAACAATGGTATAAATAGCCAATCCTAGTTCCTCATTCTCTTGAGCACAGTAATTGATCCAGAAACGAAGATGTGCCCCAATCTAGGCCAACTAGTGCCCTTTTCTGGGGTTCTATTTAGAGACAGAAGGAGAGAGACTTGGTTTTTGGAAGCATGCATATGCAAACCAACAGCCATTGTTCCTTTTTGCTTTTCTTTTCTCCTTCCTTCCTTCCTTCTTTCCTTCCTTCTTTCTTTCTTTTTTTTTTTTTTTTTTTTTTTTTTTTTTTTTGGTTTTTCCGAGACAGGGTTTCTCTGTGTAGCTTTGCGCCTTTCCTGGGACTCACTTGGTAGTCCAGGCTGGCCTCGAACTCACAGAGATCTGCCTGGCTCTGCCTCCCGAGTGCTGGGATTAAAGGTGTGCGCCACCACCGCCCGGCTTCTTCCTTCCTTCCTTCCTTCCTTCCTTCCTTCCTTCCTTCCTTCTTTCCTTCCTTCCTTCTTTCCTTCCTTTCTTTTTCTTTTCTTGTTTTTTTTGAGACAGGGTTTCTCTGTACAGCCCTGGCTGTCCTGGAATTCACTCTGTAAACCAGGCTGGCCTCCAACTCAGAGATCCACCTGCCTCTGCCTCCCGAGAGCTGGAATCAAAGGAGTGCACCACCATGGCCAGGCCCAGCCACTGCTGGTATAACATGGAGAGTGCGTGCCTGCAGATGGGATGCTTACTCAGAAGTGGTAGGTGTAGGAAATAATGAACGCAATGCAGACAGGTGGGCAGAGGGCACAGTCTAGAAAAGTTAGAAACTAGGTAAATTCTCAGACTTCCCAACAAATCTCCTTTGTGGTCACACCAGTCTGAGTTGGGTTTCTGGCGCTTGTAACCAAATCAAGTCTGAACAAAAAAGAGTAAAAAGAGATGGAATGAAAAGAAGGGACACAGCAGGAAGTTGGTGATGCTCCTCCTAGTAGAAAGGGGCTTAATGAACCTCCACAAGTTCAGGCAATTCAATGGAATGAAGGCCGGAGCAGACTGGGGTCTAAGAAATACGTATTTACCAGTGAGCTATGGACAAATCGGGTGTTTAGGAGAAGGCCTGGGTGTGGTGGTGCACACTTCTAATCCCAGTGCTCTGCAGGCAGAGGCAAACACATCTCTATGAATTCAAGACCAGCCTTGTTTATATTCTGAGTTCTAGGCTAGCCAAAGCAACATAGTGAGACCCTGTTTCCAAGAAAACCAAAAACCAAACCAAAATAAAAGAAAAAAAGTTTAGGTGAGTGTTGGAAAAACAAGTTGCATTTTCTTGTTTTGTCCTTTGGTGTCCTTCATTGGTGTTAAGTTTTGCTTTTGAAATTGTTAAGAGGAAGAAAAATCAGTGAGATGAGTCAGTCAAGAGAGATGGAACCAATTGCTAGAGGGGTGTAGAAGACAGTGACAAGGAGAAACGGTGAGCATTGTCACCGTGAATGAGAGAGGCCTGGTTTGGAGTCCCTGTGTGGCTCTGCCACTGACGTCCCACTACTTAGATGAGTCATTTCCACCGTCAAAATGTCTACACGAGAAATAAAGTGAACTGGAAAAAATGTGAGTGCAACATCTCTCTTCCCGACACGATAAGAACATTATTCTAGAATGTTCTCTGAGTCTAGCAGAGACGTGAGGGCAGCAAGGACATGGGATTATCACGGCTGAGTTCACAACTATCTAGAGTGTGACTCCGGTTTCTCAAGAGGTCGGGCTCCAGAAGGATCTCTTCCAACGCTAGCCTCAAGTCATCCTGCAGGAGGCCGACACAACCTACGGTTTGAAGCCAGTCTTGGGGAGATGAGAGGGTGGGATGTGGAACCCAAGGCCAGGATCCTTGCTTTGCCAAGTTGTTCAGTTCCCTAAACAGAAACGCTAATGCCAGTGTCCCCGGCCTCCTGCCTCACCCACTGAGAGTCCCAGCCCAAACTCAACCTTATCTAGAGTGCACACCTGGACCCCATCCAGCTTGGCAAGGGTGCCTGCCTCCTGGAGACCGGAACAAACCGGTTCACCCAGCAAAATCCTACAGCTTAATCTCCTGGCTGGAAAGGCAGGGTACAGTGCGCCTGAGAAGTTGTGAATGAGAAAGCCCACCGGAAGTTGACTTTGCAACTGCTCCACCATTGGCGTCAAAGGATGGAGTAAGAAAGCCCAGACCTTCCTCTGGGGCTTCTAAGCTTTGCTTCATTTCTTTCAAGTTATTATCATTATTATTTCAATTTTAGGTTATGTTTTGTTTACATTCATCTCTGTGCACCAGATGAGTGCCGGGAATCCAACCCAGGTCCTCTGCAAGAAGAGCCAGTGCTCTTAACTTCCAAGACATCTCTCCAACCCGAAATTTTATGACTTTTTTTTCATGTGCATGAAGTGTTTGCCTGCACATATGTATGTTCATCGGGTGCATGCAGGAGCCCACAAAGGCCAGAAAGGGGTATCAGAGTCCATGGAACTCGAGTTACAGGTGGTTATAAGTCACTCTGTGGGTGCTAGGAACTGAACCCAGCTCCTTTGCAAGAATAGACAGTGCTCTCAACTTCTGAGCCATCTCTCCAGCCCAATTTTGCTTCGTTTCAATTTTTTTTTAAAGATTTACTTATCTATTATGTATACAGCATATGTGACTGCAGGCCAGAAGAGGGCACCAGATCTCATTACAGATGGCTGTGAGCCACCATGTGGTTGCTGGGAATTGAACTCAGGACCTCTGGAAGAACAGTCAGTGCTCTTAACCGCTGAGCCATCTCTCCAGCCCTCATTTCAATTTTTTAAAAATTCATTTTTATGTTCATTGGTGTTTTGTCTGCATGGGTGTCTGTGTGAGGGTGTCAGAAGCCCTGGAACTGGAGTTACGGACAGGTAGGAACTGCCATGTGGGTGCTGGGAATTGAACCTGGGTCCTCTGGAAGAGGAGCCAGTGCTCTTAACCACTGAGCCATCTCTCCAGCCTTAAACAACCAATCTTAAGTTAACAGAGAGGGAAGTCTGATTATAATAAGAATTCAAAGAAAGTGGGGCTGGACCAGTCCAGGAAGCTGCACTGGAGAATAGAGCTTGACCTTGGCGAAGAGGACAGGTGTTGGGGGCTTGTGTTGATTTTCTGGGCCCTGCTTCATCCGGGCCATCACAGTGCTATTGTCCAGATGTGCCCCCAAGTCCTCTTCCCACTTCCCTCCCCTCAGTGGCAGGGGGAGCAAATCTTCCATCAGCATCAGAGCAGAGAAGGGCCCACAAAGAGCAGCACCATTTGAGAGCTGCCAGGGTCAAAGGGCCCTGTTCCAGGGTGGTTAGCGCTGCCAGGCTGTACCCGAGACATAAATTTGCTGTTTCAGGTGTGCCTTGAGGAGAATCAGCTGCGGAGTGCTAATCCCAAGTGAAACCATCTTGATTACAAAGGACGACGAGACAAGGCCGTATCATTTAACTGCTAAGGCTTCCAATGAAACACAAAGTGGCATTAGTGTTCTCGGCCTGTAACGCCGAGGTTTAAGCAGTTAATCTCATTTTAGCTGAATGGCATGTTCATTACAGCAAATAAGTAGGTAATGTGTGGGATTACTGAAGAGGAAAGATGAATTAACCAGCTCTGGGCATCATGTTGATATTTTCCTAACCGTCTGCTAGAACTTGGCATTTCTCAACAGCTGGGTCTAATCAACACTCCCTTAGCAGAGATAAAGTGATGGGACTCTGAGAATTATTATGGCTGGCTTAGGATGCTAGTTTTAAGGGCAACAACACATGATACCTGGCACTCCCTGAAGCCTAGAATTTTTGGTGTGGAAGGGGAAAGACCTTTTAATGCAACAGCATATCCCACTTTCCATTGCAAAGCTACCTTTCTGCCAGTTACACTTTCGATGGCAGCCGAAGAACTCACTTGAGAACCCTAAATATCCTTTTACATCAGCAGCTCTCAACCTGTGGGGTTGAGTATCAGAGACCCCGCATGTCAGATATTTACATGACAATTCATAACAGTAGCAAAATTACAGTTAGGAAGCAGCAGCGAAATAATTTTATGGGGGTCACCACAACGTGGAGAGCTGTATTAAAGGATCACAGTCTTAGGAAGGCTGAGAACCACTGTTTTACATGGACCTGTCACAGAGACATTTCACAATGACATTGTCCTCTTCCATCAAATAACCATCACACTGACTCCAAACCCATTCATCAAACCGATGACACAAAAGACAGAGTAGATGAAGTCCCTGAAGTGGAGGAGGCCACTATGTAGCCAGGAGATATGTAACCACAAAGATAAAGACTCTGGGAAGCCATATGAGGGGTCTACGTCAAGAGGCAGAGCCCAGCATGCAGGAGGCAGAGGCAGATGGATCTGGTCTGCATAGAGACTGCATCACGAGACCCTGTCTCAAACAAGAAAAGAAAGGAAAAGCCCAATTGTGTGGTGCAATTTGTGCACAGAGTGTACCTCAAGGAAAACCAGGGGTAAGTGCTTAGTGAGCATGACTGAGCACTATTAGGTACTTACGTAATATTTGAATATTTAATCTTATTTAATTTGCACAATAATCTTTGTCATTACCTCTCATTTCTTTCTTTTCTTTGAAGACAGATTCTCACTATGTAGTCCTGGCTGTCCTGGAGCTCACTATATAGACCAGGCTGGCCTGGAACTCACAGAGATCCTCCTGACACTGCCTCCCAAGAGCTGGGATTAAAGGCATGTGACACCATGCTGGATTATCTCCCATTTCACAGATGTGGACACTGAGGCTCAGAGAATTAAGTTGTTTGTCTAAATAAGGGGGAAAGTCGGAGTTTAAACTTAGGCGTGATTTCAAAGTTCTTGGTTTTTTCCCCCCATATGGCAATTTGCATACTTAAGAAATACAAAGAAGGAAATGGGGTTGGAGAGATTTCTCAGCAGTTAAGAACATTTACTGATTATCCAGAGGACCTGAACTTGGTTTCTGGCACCCACATTGAGCAGCTCCAGGAATCTAATGACTCTGACCTCCTGTGCTCATATGCACATATGCACATGCAGATACATACACATATATGTAATTAAAAATAATAAAAGTAAATTGTTAAAAAATTTAAGTAGATTATTTAAAGTGTATGTTTTGCCTCCATGTATTTATGTGTACCGTATGTATGTCTGGAGCCAGCTGAGGTCAGAAGAGGGTATCAAATCCATTAGAACTGGAGTTACAGATAGCTGAGAGCCACCATGTGGGTGCTGGGAACTGAACCTTGGTCCTCTGCAAGAGCAACAAGCACTCTTAACCACTGAGCCATGTCTCTAGCCCTAAATTCTTTCTTTCTTTTTTAAAAAAATATGAAGTGGGACCTGGGAAGATGGCCCAGTGGCTAAGAGACCCGGCTCTAAAGTAAAAAGACCTGAGTTCAAATGCTCAGCACTTGTGTAAGGGCCAGCCATGGCTGCCCATCTCCAGTGGGTCCTCCTACACCCATGTGCATCCTGGCAGCATGACACAGACTCACTGGGTTTGGGGCGTAAAAAGAGCAAATGAAGTTGGGAGGGAAAAGTGGGGGAGAGGTAATGGGGGTGGATTTGATCAAAACAGACTAGATACATATATGAGAGTCTCAATTTAAAGGAGTCTATCAGGGCCAGCAAGATGGCTCAGCAGGTAAAGGCACTGGCCACCTGTAGGAGACCAGCTCTGACCTGTCAAAGGGTTCTTGTGGGGAGGAGAGAGGAATGAGGAAGTGTTAGATAGAAATATAGAAGGAGACAATAAGACAGAGACAGAGGATGGCTTCGGGAGGGCCCTGGGTCAATACCCAGTCGCCTCAAGGTTTATTCTAATACACTTTTTATACACTGCCAAGGGGAGAGGCAAAAGACCTCCCCCTTTCAAGATCAAAGCACAATGTACAGCCAAGTATAGACCCTTCAAAACACCTGGTAACCACGCCTGTGGCTAAATTATCCCTGCTGGGTAAAACAAGCTCAGATTCTCTGACCTTGAGTAAAGTCTTACTAGGGAGCCTCTGTGGGCCCCCACAAATTCCCCCTTCTTAATAATATGAAGGTCTCAAGTGAGGGTACAGAGCTTAACTCTGCATCTCTGAATCAGCTTTCTACTAAGAACTTGCAAGTAGCTGGACTAATCATAGTAATACACCTGCTCCTTATGGCTGCTGTACCTCCTAGTAAAGGAGTAGAAGATGATCAAGATGGAATGGCCTTTTAAAATGGGCCTGAGATGACTGCTGCACCAAGCCCCTTTTTAAATCAATAAACTCCTGATATAACCGCATCAAATCTAAGGACTCCGTGGCATTGCCTTACCATGGTTCATTAACATTAACAGGTTAACATCATAATTCTAGTATGATTACTATATACAATTACAATTCTCACAAACTTACACCCAAAAGCAAACTCTTAATAGAACTATTTACACTTCACAAACTTTAGCAAACATCCAAAAGCAATTTCTTAATAGAACTTTTTGCATTTCTTGCTAACAAAACATAGGATATATTAATAAAGGCTAACATTATCCATACAAAGGACAAGAAAATGTTTTTGCGTTTGAGCTGCTCCAGTCCAGCAGCAAAAACTTTATCCCAACTCCTACTCATCAGTACATTTTTTTAAAATTAAATAGACTGAGGAATATAACAACTCCCCCTTACTTTATATTTTTTGAAGCTTTATCTTGAGCCTGGGTAGAAAAAGCAAACTTCTCTATTCCCACACAAAACAAGTTGTGAGTCACCACAGTTGATAAGGTATATATATGCATAAGTGAAAACTGTCCCATTTCTGCAGTCTAAAAAGTTCAAAAGCTAGTTCTAATACCAGTCTTAGTGTTCCACTGAAAGCTCAAAATCAAGGCCTGCCTCGCCAGCTGCCCTGAAGTCTTTGTATAGCTGTCTAAGTCATAATGGATCTGAAGCAAAAGGCTCCAAATATAAAGAAACCCATAGCCAAATATTTGTTACCGTTCTCCTGAATGCAACAACCCAGTTCAAACAAGAGTCTCTGAAACCTCACTCTCAGCTACAGGGGCACTTTGCAGGCAAGTAGCCTTCCTTCCCCTAGGCAATCCACCCCAGGGCGAAGGTGGTAACACCACCACCCTAGCCGGGCTGCTGAGGACTTCTTTGAAAAAGCTCTCCTTGCAGCCAACATGAACCAGGAAGCCATCTCTTAAAGGAGACATGCATTTGTTTGCTGCCAGCAAACAGAAGCTGCACAGCTTTGGCTGCTGTGTCCCGTTTGGCTTTTTTACAATCCTGGTCTGTCTGTGCCTCCATCTCAGGCCGCCAGCCCAGAGACCCCAGTGTCCTGAGCCTCTCAGTAGTCACCTTGCATCACAAGGGCTCAAGGTGCTGCCCTGCTGCTATGAGCTTTGGCTTTCATTCAGCACTGATGCAGCAGGCCGCAGGAATATATTATAGAGACTCTGCTGCATATCAAAGCTATAACCTAAAAAAGTCAAGGAATTTTTCTAGAGGAAGGCCATTTATGAAGGAATATTTGGTGTTATCAGCCTTTAATACACATCAGCTGTCTTCTGCTATGAAATTCTTGTGTGCTCACATACTACTAGGCCATATGGCAAACAGTTAAGCTTCTCGGACTTACTGCTGGTCCACTAGGTAACACCTCTGCAGGGCCTAGGAGACTGGTGGATTATAGATGCACAGCTTTGTTTCTTGTGCAAATGAAGCTCAGATCACCCCTTTCCTTCAGGCCTAGTAGCATTGCTGAGCTACTGACTGAGGACAGCAGGGTTTTTTGCATAACCAGGTGCAGTAAGGACTGGAGCGGGATTCCTGGGCGAAGCAGAGCCACAGGGCAGGAGAGAGGAGAAGAAGGCAGAGTTTCTGTAGATGGTAAGGCAGAATGGCTCAGGCCGAGGAGTGAGGAGCAAGGAAAAGTATTTTGCAGATTGTAGGTGAACTAGATCAGGAGAGGAGAAGAGGGAGGAAAAATGGAGGATGAAAAAACAAGGGATGAGGATGAGGACGAAAGCATAAGAGCGTAGTTAGGACTATGACAGGGCAATAGGTACAGAGAGGAGCTGAATGTGAGGATGGAGCTGAAGCTGTGTAGACAGAATTCTGTCTTAGAGAAACAAAATCAACGGACAAAAGGGCACGGTGTACATAGATTCTTTTTTTTTTTTTGGCGGGGGTTGGTGGTTCGAGACAGGGTTTCTCGGTGTAGCTTTGCGCCTTTCCTGGGACTCACTTGGTAGTCCAGGCTGGCCTCGAACTCATAGAGATCCGCCTGCCTCTGCCTCCCGAGTTCCCTCAGATTAACAGCCCTCCACCTCTCCACCCCCGCCGCCGCCGTGTCTTCCTCAGGACCCTGGAAGGGATTTTCTCAGGGCAGGCAGACCTTGGGAAAATTCCGTTCTGGTTACCTGCTCTCCGCTGCCTTGTTCGCGCGTGAGCGCAGCCCTAACACCGACCCTCAGGGCAGCCCCATGGCTCCGCCTCACCCTGCCGCTGGGAGCTTGGGCAGGCCTGAGTTCTAGCACATCTCCGGCATTCAGCCTGGGCTCTGCCTCATTCAGCAGTTCCGCTGCTGCTGCTGCTGCTGCTGCTGCTGCTGCTGCTGCCTCAGACCCTGTGCTCAAAACCTCCGCTACACTTTCCATGCCTCGGAGCGCCTGCTCCCCGGCCAGCCTGGTGCCCACTTGGTGGGTATCTTTCTCTGGATGCTTTGTCTCTAGCACAGCCACCACGGCACCCTGCGCGCTCGCCCTCCAGCGGCTTGCTCCGCTCTCTGCCCATGCTCTCCCGGGGCATCCCTCACTGGGCTCTGACCCGGGGCCTCTGGCTCCCGGTGACGGACCTGCTCCAGCTGCTGGGGGCCGAAGCCTCTCTCATGGCATCTTTGCTCCCCTGTCAAGGTTGCAGAGCATAGCCTTCGGTCACGTTCTCACAAACACCTTGGCTGACGGTGTTCTTGGCTCCTTCAAAGCAGAAAGCACACAGACCCTTGCTGCTCCTGCTGGCTCTTTGGGGGGCCTGCTGCCTGCGAGGAAACGATGCCCCTCGGGTCTCATCGGTGCCGATGCTAGGCAGCCGCTGCTCTCCCTGCTTGCAGTGGGGGCTTCTGAAGCTGCTGCTTGTTCTCTGACTGCTAAGTCTGCAGCGGCGGCTCGGTCCCGGACACCGCTTTCTATGTCTTAGGTCCCACACTCGAGAAATTCTATTCTACCCTAAGTTACTGTCTATTAAGCCCTCATAATATACCTATACCTAAAGCCTGTATTTCTCAGACCTAACTTAGAGAGAGAGAGAGAGAGAGAGAGAGAGAGAGAGAGAGAGAGAGAGAGAGAGAGAGAGAGAGAGAGAGACTTGCTGCAGCCTAACTTTAATTCCTCTGGCTATTTTTAAAATATCTTTAAACAGATGTCAACTATTACTCTGTTCTATATTTACAATTTTACTCCCCAAAAAGAAAATTACTGCACTCCAATTAATTTTTGAGCAAGCCCACTTAACGTGTGGTGTTCCTTCTCTTTACCCTCCATAACCAAGTTCCACGTTCAGGTGCCATTATATAGAAGATCAGCTCCCACCTGTCTGTGGAAGGGGTCTTGAGGGGAGGAGACAGGAATGAGGAAATATCCGATAGAAATAGATAGATTAGATTAGATTAGATAGATTGATTAGATAGAAATAGATGTAGACCGAGAGAAAAGACAGAGACACAGGATAGCTTTGGAGGGCCCCGGGTCAATCAATACCCAGTCGTCTCAAGGTTTATTCTAATGGGCTTTTTAGACCTTCCCCTTTCAAGATCAAAGCACAATGTACAGCCAAATGTGGACCCTTCAAAACACCTGGTAACCATGCCCAAGACCAAATCATCCCATTATTCAGCCCTGCTGGGTAAAACAAGCTCAGATTCTCTGACCTGAGTGAGGTCTTACTAGGGAGCCTCTGTGGGCCCCCACAGCCACCACACCTGATGCCTGACTTCAATCACCAAGACTCACATGGTAGAAGAAAAACTACAAGTTGTCCTCCAGCCTACATGCATGCTGCGGCCATACATGCATGCTGCAGCCCTACATGCATGCTGCAGCCCTACATGCATGTTGCAGCATGCATCCCTCCCACTCCCCCAAAATAGATTTTTTAAAGTATATTAAGAATTTTTAAAAAATCAAAGTACAGCACTTCCATGAAACACGGGAAAATACTGGCTATAACAACATTAACATTTGCCAACTAAATTCTCGGGTTATTCGTTGATTTAGAGCTGTGCTCCAGGGCTAGAGTAGAGCTTGGTGATAGAATGCTTGCTCGACACACACAAGGCTCAAGCTCAACCTTCATCTGCCATGACACTGACTTTAGAGAGTGTTTTCAGAAAAATGTTATTTTTACCTCTCAAATCCAGCACCAAAAATTCCAAAATAAGGTATACTTTATCTACAGTAAAATTATTAATTAGATAAGCAACAAAACTCAAAACTAGAAAAGCTAAGGAGTGATGTTCTATCTCAAGTTGTTTACGTGAATTAAGAATCCAATTTCAGTTGGCTGTAGTGGCGCACGCCTTCAATACCAGTGCTCGGGAGACAGAGGCAGGCGGGTCTCTGTGAGTTCAAGGCCTGGCTACAGAGTGAGTTCCAGAGCAGCCAGGGCTACACAGTGAGACCCTGCCTCAATGATAATAATAAATTAAGAGAATAAAAATTCAATCACAGCAACACAATTTCCTTGTTATTTCCTTTATTGTAAAGCATAAGAAAAAAGGTTTTCTTGTGCATACACATAACCCTATGTGCTCAGTATTCAGAACTATGTACGTTTTTCATGACCACAATACAAAATTCTTCTGCACTTCAGTAGAGCTCTTAACATAAATTTTTCAAATCTATTTCTGATGCAACTTCTAGAGAGCAAAGACCTTAGGAGAAAAACAGCAAAGGCTGAATTGTCAAAGTGCTCATTAGCTTTTTATTCAAAAGCAATGGTTTATACAGCAGTAGTGAAAGGTGCTCAAGGACTCACTACTCACAATTCAAATCCGTTACTCTGCTAAGTTTGCACATGTAAACTGGTTCTATCTGCATTAATGACGATTGCTTTCAAAGGCCCTCAACCACGTGACCTTAGTTAGTAACAGCAGCAGGAACAGTGTCAGCACATTTAAGTGGATCACAGCAGCCCAGAAGAGCTGGGACAGCGTCATCTGATTGTCACACACCCAAGGGTGAGCCTGCTCTCACATTCTGCATGTGTGGTAAAAATATAAAAACATGAAACAACTCCTGTCTTTTTCTGGAGTGTACTACAGTCTGTGAAGGACTCACATTTCCTTAAGCAGTCAGACAGAGGAGCCTCCTTATTTACAACCTTTAAAACAAAGCCTGTTCCTACCAAGAAACAAAGAATTAACAAACAAAATCTTCAGCTCTTATATCCTGAGAAATAAAACTGAATGATCCTGAAATGAAACATTGTTTTAAAGGTTGCTGAAAATATTCCAAGCAGACCTTGCTTTCTGACAGGGGAAGGTGTAATTTCATTTTCGGTCATATCCCTTTCATCCTTTACATAATTGGAGGGACATCACCTTAACTGAAGCGCTTCCTGCGTGAGACTGTCATCCAATTCACCTCCAGTATAAACCAGGCAGCGCCTTTCTCTGTGAGCATCCACTCAGGCCCCCGCCCACTCCCTGAACTCCTGTATTCCTCCTTCATCTCTCCCCAGCTCTCCAAATATTCCAAGATGAAATTTTCATTAAAAACCACAATTTAAACACAGTGTGACACACCTGTGCTACATTTCATTCAAAGAGTAAGTTGTGGGTTGCCAAATAATTTAGTGAAATTCACAATGCAAATCCACAGCATAAAATGAATCCATCTTGTCCTGAGGCTAATAAAGCAGTCCAGTGATTTTAAATTACTTAGGGAATAAAGGCAAAAATAAGATGTAAAATACTATTTATAAAAGTCAAGTAAGAAAACCCGTTACCATAAATCTTTTAACAAAGATAAATGTATAATGTGGCTCATCGCTTCTGAAAATTGTTAAGGAGGCTTGTAATTAGTGGTTTCAAAAATGACTTAAGGGAAACTAGAGAGTACATTATTTTAATGTATGATATATTAAATATTTATATATGTACATAAACAATAATAATGCAGTGGGAAGTCATTTAAGTTACTCCTTGGGCCTGCTCCCATTTGGCAAGTCTCTTTCTATCTTGAGGTCGGTGATCCACGACTACTGTGTAAATGCTTGTGTTTGTGTACTTGTGTCAATGAGGAGACATCAGAAGTGTCAAGTAGTCGTGTGCCTGCAAAAATAAAGTCCTCAATGGTTACTCTATGCACATACCTGAAAATATGTAACATTGCTATGCTTGGAAATTAAAAATACAGGAAAGGAAAATCTGAAAACTGTCATTCAGAATAAATTATAAATCTGTAACCCTGGCATTTCATAAGAAGGTGATTTGTCAGATCCTGGTTCATCTTCTTCCTGACTCACGCGATGTGAGGCCGAGTCCCCATTTTGCTGGTTTCAGGTGGCATTTTCTTGAATGTTGGCAAAACTGGTACTTGACTTGAGACGTTTGGCTGGGGAGACACAAGTGCTGTGTTTCAACTCAGATGCTTTCACGGGCTTATCCAGTGCCTACACAAACCACTGTAGCTGTCTATTTATTGGCTGAATCTGCCTTGATCCAATTTCCTTAGAATTAAACCTAACGTGTTTTTTTTTTTCCTTTATGAACAGCATAAAATTAAGCCAAGTAGAAGTTACTCATGACTTTGTTAAAAGCAGGACCAAATAAAACAAGCATTCACACCTTGAGCACTACAATCTTAAATATGTAGATAAAGACTAACAGTACAAGTCCAAGCTAGAAATCCAACTCTAAATACCCCTTAAAAGACAGAATGTGTCTATTAAGCTTCCACAGCAGACATGTTTAATCGTGAAGCCTGAGGAATTTCTCCTAAGATCTAGAACAAAACAACCACCACTTATTGAATACCAGACACTAATATAATGAGTACAAAACGGTGAGACGAGCAAAGGGGAATACATATACAGAAAGAAGGAACATTTCCTCTACTTTCAGATAAAAAAAATTCTTTTTTCAAGCAGGGCACATAGTATGAGTCTGCCAACCCAGGACTTAGGAGACTAAGGCTTGAGGACCGTGGGCTTAAAGCCGGCCAGGACTACATACCAAGTTCCAGGCTAGCCTCTGCTACACAGTGAAGCCCTCAAACATGCATGCAAACACTTTTTGGGGGGGACTAGGGAACTAGCTCAGTGGTAAAGAGTATTCAGTACCCAGCACCCAACAAGAACAGCACCAAAACTCCACCATTGTGTGTGTGTGTGTGTGTGTCTGAAAATGTCACAACAAAATGCCTTATTTTATATAATTAATACTATATGCTAATAAATGAGGCTAAAATTCAGTAAAAAGAATTCGCTAGCTTAAAAAAGAAATGATTTACAAAGAAAACTGAGTTGTGTTTCACACATACAAGCATAAACATACACACCATTAACAAAATACGTAACAACCAGGTATGATTACGATGCTTGTGGGACTGAGCCACTAGTTCAAAACAGAATCGTGGCTGCCTGGCTTAGGTAAGGGGTTTTCAACAGCTGAGTGCAAAGGCTTCTCGTGGTGAAAACCCCACAGTGCACAGAGGGAGTCCCTCGCCCCGGGATCTGAGCATTGAGGGCCTTGAAGGTCTGCGGCCCAAGAGCAGGGCTGCAGCAGGGCCTGGCGCCTCTGTTCCTGTGCCCTGCTTAAGCCCTGCACGTAAGTCTCATGCCAAAGACATGCACCACAGCCCAAGCGTGGCTTCCTGGACCAGGGGGCAGTTTTAAGTGCACTAAGCCTTTGGTGGGTTTGGAAGGCAGATGAAATCAGTCGTTTTTGTTTTGGCTTGGTTTCTACTCACTTTACTAAAAACTGCTTTCTTACTAATTATCAAATTACTTAATAAACTGGCAAGGTCGTAAGACCAGGAAACCCAAGTACCTGAAACTTGCTGGTCTCTCTAGTCTGGCTGGCAGATCCCCACATCCTCTAAACTCCTACCCAAAAGGTGGATCACCTATCAGTGTTCCAATGGCCGCGACTCCGAGGCCGACTCACTCTGGGATGCAATCACACTGAGTGCCTCCACCCCTGCACATGCCGCCGTAATGATCCGGTTAGGGCCGGCACACTCTGAGGCACACACTGCGCCTTCTTCCTGTACCGAATTCCCTTCCGGTGCACTTTGATTGACAGTCAGTAACTGCTTATTGAACTAATTTTCCTTAATGCCTAAGGAAAAGTACGGGAGCCAGGCACCGTGGGGCAGACCTGCAATCCCAGTATTTGGGAAGCTGAGGCAGGGGGACTGCCATGAGTTCCAGGTCAGCCTGGGTGCTCTCTCCCTCCATGCCCCCCATCTGCTCTGCTCTGCTTCTCTTACTATGGTTTCTCTATTCTCTCTCCCCTGCTGTCGCCCTGCTCTCTCAGCTAGCCCTGGCCATGGCTACTTCTTTCTCTCCCTGCTCTCGACTCTTCCAGAGGCCTCTGGCTGTTCTCTCTCTCACGTCTACAATAAAAACCGTCCCCTCAACCACACCATGGAACTTCATGTCGTCAGGCTATGTAGGGAGGAGGGAAAAGGAAAGAGGGAGGAGGCTGAAAAGCAGGGAGGGGAGAGGAAACGTCTGTGAGCGTCAGCGTCTGGACTCTGTCCTCACAGTAGCGCTGTTTGGGGGGGGGGTTGTCCTGTATGGTCGCCCCCACCCTTCTTCCTTTTCCTCTTTTTTGTTGTTTGTTTGCTTGGGTTTGTGTGTGTGTGTGTGTGTATTGTTTGTTTTTGAGACAGGGTTGAACTGTGACGCTGTGGCTGGCTTAGGGCTTGTTCTGCAGACCAGGCTGGCTTAGACCGCAACGATCCGCCTGCCTCTGCCTCCTGAAAGCAGCACTGCCTGACATTATGTGACCCAGTGTTTTCTTTCCATAACGAATTTCACAGGAATAGTATTTTGAGGCACGATACTAACATTAAATGGACTGCCATATTCTTCGTTCAACAAACGTTTGTGAGCACTCACTGTGGCCAGGCAATTTCTAGACATTGGTGATATGGTGGTAAACAAGGAAAAAATTCTTGTTCTGATGAACTTTACAAACCACTCAAGGGAGACAGATCTATCAGGTGGAACAAGTAAATGAAAGTTGAGTAACCTAAATTATTCAGCTCACACTAGATGGTTGACTACCATTAAAGAGGGACCACACAGGGCCGGCGAGGCGGCTGGGCAGGGAAGGAAGCTGCCACACTGCTTCTGAAACGGGCCGTGCATTTGTTTCCTACTTTAGGTGCTGAATGTGGAGCACAGCGATGTGTGCACACAGGTAAGCAACGCGTGCCCACAGCGACATGTGTGCACAGGGACGCGCACAGGTAAGTGCTTTCCCACTGTGCCCCTAAGCCGTTCGAGTACGGGCTGCTAGCTGACTAGATGACTGATGCAGAAAGGAACTTACGGAGAATGAGCTTGCGTTTCTTTTGCTCCGAGTGAAGAAAGCTACTAAGGTAGAAGACGACGGGCAGGAAGAGGATGAACACAGAGACAGCCACCACAGACACCGTGTCACTGCAGGTGACCGAGCAGTTGAAGGTGCGACTCCACAGCTTCCGAGTGATGTTCATCTGGAAAAATGCATATTAGGTTAGTATTTGATATTACACTCGTCTTTAATATATATATATATATATATATATATATATATATATTTATTTCCAGCTTTTAAAACAGCCTTAAAAAAAATCTACTGATAATTGGGAACAATTTCTTCTGCCAGGGAAAAAAGCTGGTTTACAATTAGTTGCTGTATAAATTTATAACCACACAAAAACATATCGTCATATTCTAAACACATAATAATTACCAAGACATGCTAGAACGTCAATCATTTTATCTCCCAGAGAATGTACAGTTGTAAAAATAGAGTTAAGATTCTGTTTCCTTGTTTGAAGTTTATTTATTACTGAGAGCCTGCTGTTAACCAAGTACCACCCTAGGACAGAGATAGAAGAACCCAAAGCCCTATTAGGAGCAGCGCGTTAAGTGGTTTTTACTATCCTGGTTCTGTTTTCTCTAAGCTGGTTTGATAATCACTCTTATTGTTAACAAGAAAGCTTAGCGACTTTGACCTTGAGTTCTCGACTAAGAGCCAATGATTTGTTTTCCTGAATAACTAATTCTCAGGCATCATATTGCCCAGGGGGCACGACTGCCACCTAGTGGTGCTCTGTGAAAAAACAAGCTATATACTGGGGAAAAGCTCCCCATCCCCCAACATTCACTCTCTCCACAGGTTTACAAAAGGAGCACTAAATGCCGTCCTGGGCATGTGGCACATGCCTGTAATTCCAGTACTAAGGACATGAGGCAGGAGGATCACTTCAAGTTCAAGGCTGGTCTGGGCTTCATAATGAGACTTCTTTGTAAAAGAAAGTGCATGTGCACACACATACTATGCTGTTCATTGTACTACCTACTAAAGGATGAATTAAGAAACACTAGATCAAACCGGGCGGCGGTGGTAGTGATGATGCACGCCTTTAATCCCTGCACTCAGGAAGCAGAGGCAGGCAGATCTGTGAGTTTGAGGCCAGCCTGGTCTACAAAAGTGAGTTCTAGGACAGCCCAGACTGTTACACAAAGAAACCTTGTCTTGAAAAACAAAAAACAAAAAAAAAAAAAAACAAAAAAAACAAAAAAAAGAAAGAAAAAAGAAAAAAGAAAAAGAAAGAAAGAAAGAAAAGAAAGAGAGAGAGAGAGAGAGAGAGAGAGAGAGAGAGAGAGAGAGAGAAGACACACTTGGTCCTTGTCCTCATGTGGCTTATATTTCAGTGAGGAGACAGACCACTGTAAGATGAATTGCTAAATGGTCTTATTAATAAAAAAAAAAACCCGAAGCCATATACTGAGGTTAAAACTGAGAGATCTGGGGAATAGGAGAAGCCACAGCTAACCTTACCTCACCAACTCCTTAGCTTCCAAAGAGACCCACTTCCTGTATACCCACGCCTATATGCCTTTCTGTTCTGCCTCTCCCTTCCTCTCTCTGCCCAGCTACATCCTTTTCTCTTTCTGCCCAGCTCTATCACTTCCTGCCTGTCTGTACAGACCTCCAGACCTCTATAGTTAACTAGTGTTGGGATTAAAGGTGTGTGTCACCACACCTGACTCTGTTCCCAGTGTGGCCTTGAACTCACAGAGATTCAGATGAATCTCTGCCTCTCAAATGCTGGGATTAAAGGCATGTGCTATCACTGCCTGACCTCTATGTTTAATATAGTGGCTGGCTTTGTCCTCTAATTCTCAGATAAGCTTTACTGGGGTACACAATTAAAATGTCACCGCAGACCATGAGTAAATGTTTTCATACACACACACACACACACACATACACACACACACACACACACACACATATATAAATTAATTCAATAAGAGAATAAGATCCTCTGAAAACATGGTAGTAAGATGTAAACCTCTTTAATCAGCACCAGCTGGATAAGGAACTGAAATGTAAGCACACAATACCACACTCCTGAAAACCACACCCACTTTCTCCTTTAAAATCAAAACATGCCAAATTAACTCATCCATGAGGAGCCTGGTTACTGTCCATCCTGGTCCGATACAGACCCATAACACCTCACTGCTCCATAACTCCTGCAGGGCCTTCTGGCTGAAGATGCCATCTGCATATTCCAGTGCACCCCCAAAGAAAGGAGACCACAAAAGCGCATCCAATAACTGCACATACGAACCACGCCAGAAGTCAAGTACTCACTGCGTCTTCCACATCAATGCACAAGTGCGTCCCGGGCTCAGCCTTACTCTCTAGCCCGTTCATTTTCTGCATTTCACTGTACAGGGCGCTCAGCATTTTGTATGCATCGTTACAGTTCTTGCACACTTCAGAGTAATTCTTCGGTGGGAGAAGACTGTATGTGCGCCCCTAAAATGACAAAGGCAGATGTAAGACACGTGGTACACATTGGACACGGCTTCTCTGTATGTCAACAACCATTTGACACCCTCTGTGGACACGGTTTCTCTGCATGTCAACCATTTGACCTCCCCCCCCAAGCCCAGATAGAAGACAATATGGTGTGTTAAGGTACTGGACTGAACCCAGAAATACACCCACACAGCCACAGGCACCAGGCAGACAACAGTACACCCTGGGGAAAGATGGCCTCCTGAACAACGGTACAGGGAAACTGGATATCCACGTGTCAAGACTGAAACCAGATCCCTAGCCTCACCATGATGTGGGGCGTTTACCCACCACCCCCACAGCTTCCCAGAGTTTTCTTGAGTGCGAGCAGCAGGAAATATTAGATAGAAGGATTTATAGCGGAGAATCTTGCGGAGATAAACAGATAGAAAATAAAGGATAGCCTCGAGAGGGCCTGGAACCTATTCCAACGGGCCCGGACTGTCTCTGGTCCAGGGTTTTTATAGAGACGCCAAGGGGTGGAGCAAAAGACCTCCTCCCCCAGCACAGCCAAGTGCAGGCCATCTCAGACACCTGCACTCAGGCCCATGGTCCTGATCATCCTCTATTCGGACCTGCTGGGTAAAGCCACGAGGAACCCCAGAACGGGCTCCCACAGGTCCCCCCTTCTTAATATATAAAAAAATAACTATTAATGGCTTACAGCAATCTCCATAGCTGTTACACCTCCCAGTATGGGAGTAGAGGATGATATAGATGGCATTTCTCTTTTGAATTAGGTCCAAGGTGACCACAGCAGTCTTAGCTGCCTCAAGCCCTTTCTAAACCAAAACTCTTAAGGCGACTACAAACTTAAAGAATCCCTTAGCTTCATCATTACCATTAACAGGTTAACATAAATATTGCTATACATAGTCACAATTCTCTCAATCTTACAACTCAAAGCAAACTCTTAACAGAACCATTAGAATTAGCATATATGGTGCTATATATAGTTAACAATTTTCTCCGTCTTACAACTTTAACTCAGTCATTTTTCTTGTTAACAGAATATAGGAAAAACTTCGATGTATTCACATCAAACTTAAACATTTCCTCAATTCCACAAAGCCAGGGTGCATTAATATCAATAGGTTTCTGCGAACATAATTCAATCTCATAGCTCCTCCTTTTCTTTATAATTTTTAAGCAAAATCTCAAGCCTAGTTAGAAAACCCAAACTTTTCTGTTTAAACAGTTCCATTTGTAACACAAAATCAGTTCCATAAGTAATTCCATTTTTACATAAACAGTTCCACAAAACAATTCATAAATCTCCAATTAATAAAGCATATATGCATACACAAAATTGCATCTTGATTCTAAGTAGAAATACATTTCTTCATTTAAACAGTTCCATTTTTTAATTTTTTTTTTTTTTTTTTTTTTTTTTTTTTTTTGGTTTTTTTTTTGAGACAGGGTTTCTCTGTGTAGCTGTGCGCCTTTCCTGGAGCTCACTTGGTAGCCCAGGCTGGCCTCGAACTCACAAAGATCCGCCTGCCTCTGCCTCCCGAGTGCTGGGATTAAAGGCGTGCGCCACCACGCCCGGCCTAAACAGTTCCATTTTTAACCCAATTCCAGAAAACTGTTCCTAGGTCATTACTATAAGTAAGCTCAAAATTGTCCCATTGCAATGAAATCTCTATTGTTCGTTTCATTTAAGTACCAAAATTCAAATGATAAATATTGGTACTAGCCTTCCAAATTTGAAGAAATCCATAACCAAAATGTTTTTGTAATTTTATCTCATTTTAAGTTCAAAAAGTTCAAACAAGAAATAAATTCCGGTATCAGGCTTTCACTTCCAAATATGAAGAGACGTTTTTCAACCAAAACTTTTTGCAGTTAATTTTTGTTCAAACAAGCGTCTCTGCAACTTTTGTTCTCAAAGACAGACCTTTTTAGTTATAGTAATATTTTAAACCGCACCGTTTTTGCTGTTAGCTCAGGTTTTTCTGTGCTGTGTTGATATTCCACGGATCTCAGCTGCGGATGCCTTGTGCTGGTTCTGGCGTCCGCCATTCTTAGCTTCTTAGTGGCTTCTGGAGCTTTTGAAACCATTCAGACTGCCTACCTTGCAGTCTACTAGGACACTATCTCCTGTGTCTCAGGTGTTTTCACCATATACATTAATAGACTCACACTTAACATTTACACTTTACAAACCCACATAACATGTGCTTAAGCATAAACTCATTCAACATTTACACATTTTTACAAACTCACATATAACATATTAACATCTACTTATTTATACTTTAAGGAAACTATAGAACTACTTTAGCAAATATATTTCTTATTAATTCTTATATACTTATATTCATTCCATCTTATTTCTTATTTAAACTTACATTTACAACTAGCGTCTTACAAGCTTATTACTACATGTCTTAAGACTACCTTAGATACTTCTTACAAGCTTATATTCTTAAGGGAACTCTATAGATCTATTTTACAAACTTATATAGGCTACCATTAGCATATATCTAACTTAGCAAACACCTAAAGATTTCTTAACACAGATATAACAAGACAGAATTTTTACAAACTCATATCTTATTTTCGTCTTTCTACTTTTTACTCTTTTTTTTTTTTTTTTTTTTTTTTTTTTTTTTTTTTTTTTTGGTTTTTCGAGACAGGGTTTCTCTGTGTAGCTTTGCGCCTTTCCTGGAACTCACTTGGTAGCCCAGGCTGGCCTCGAACTCACAGAGATCCGCCTGGCTCTGCCTCCCGAGTGCTGGGATTAAAGGCGCTACTTTTTACTCTTAATTATCACCATCTCTATTAGAAAGATTCTCTTAATTAACTAGACAGGAAGTACGTACATCATTTCTAAAGTTTACAGTTTATAGTTAGCTTTGTTATAAAGCACTGGGATTTAGTGAGTGTTGTCATTATAGAGTTGTGATACTTGTTGCTAGGGGATTGTAACATTCTCCGGACAAAGCCACACCCCAAAGTTGCCAGTTCTCTCAGCCGTTCCCGACCGGCAGAGATGCACTGTCAGCGGTAGATGGTTTTTAACTAGAGGCTGTCCCTTCACCCAAATTCATAATAGTTCCCCTAAGAACTTCAACTCAAACAAACATTTCTATCACAGCAGTACTTTTGGTTTGTTCTACTGAAAAACTTCACTTCACACTGAAGGTGAAATTACCATATTTAGCTGCTGTAAAGCTCTTCACCAAAAACTGCACAGCTATTAGGTGGTATTTTAAGGATTTTTAAGTGACTTGTTTGCTCTTATAGGTAGCTTTTTTGTCATCCAATTACCGTAAAAACTTTGCACAGCTATTAGGGTAAATAAGGCATTTTACCAACAGAGCCCCAAACTGCGAAGCGCCTAGTTCTGTACCCTTTCAAATTTTCACTGGAATTGACACTTAAACTCTTAGACGATTTTTCCTCCTTATTCTTAAAAAAGCTGTATTTTAAGTTTACCATGAACGTATTTTCGAGCTGACAAAAGTGTTTCAGGGCAATGTCGCCATCTTTAGCAGAAAAACTACCTTTCCCAGAATGCATTTCCCTTATATCAGTCCATAATAATATCAGTCCCATATCAGTCCCTTATATCATTTCCCATATTTCTTTTCGGGTCTGAGAGTCAACTGGCTCTCTTTTACCAGACTTGCTTACAAATTCTTGCCCGGGAGGTTTGAACAAAGTTTTTTGGCTTTTGCAAAGGGAGATTTGAACAAGCACTTTACATTTTCAGCTATGGCACATTGGGAGGTTTCTATTCTCTTGGCTTTAACAGGTGTTTCAACTTCATCAGACACTGGCCCCCAAATCAGAACCACACCTGCCTCGTTAGCTGGCATTGAGGCTGGCATTTCTGATAGCAACTTTCCTCAGGGTTTGTGTTTGTTTTAGCCAGTCAGTGAAAAACAAGATCATGTACAACAGAGCTTTTCCATAGCTCCTTCAGAGATTTTCTCCCACTGATTTTATTCTCATTTTGCTTGTTCCTTCCCCCCCAGATGCAGAGCTTCAGCTATCTGTCTTCTGTCTGCAGCTCTGTACCTCTGCTAGCTGCCTTTGGAGGTAGGGGCTTTCTTTCTCCCCCTGAATCTGCCTCAAATTCTAGCAGCTTTGTCAGGTCATATTTTCTGGGGAGGATTATGTCCCTTCTCTGTTTCTTCAGAGTCTTTCTCCCAGACAGTTCCCAGTTTGGTCTCAGTTTATCCCCTCTACCCCAGAAACGGTTTCCGACACTACAGCGGCGGCTTTCCCTGCTACTGAAGGTAGGGGCTTTTTGTCTGTTTCTGTTTTTGGGGTCTGTGTGGTTTTCGTACAGACTGAAAATCTAACAAGGGAGGTTTTTGCCATTTCTAAACTCCCATTAGGACAGGTGCTTTGCCTCATCAGGCCTTCACCTGGCCTAGTCCCCCAGTGGGTTGTGTTTGCTTGTCTGGGTGCTCAGGACAGAGCTTATGCCAGAGGCAATCACCCCTCAGGGCTACACTCCCTTCATCTCATCGGGAGTCAGTTGAAACAAAGCTTTTCTCAAAGAGGTGCTTTCTCTGACAGAAAAGAAAGCTTTACTCCTGGATAGGTCTGTTCTGCCCTGGCTGGGCTCTTTCCCCAGACAGCGTTCTGACTCGGCAGCACAACTGCTTCAGACACAGTTCAGCTTTACTGTTTTCCCAGAAAGGTCCTTTCTCTGATAGGAAAGCTTTTTCTCAGATTTCTTTTTGTAGTTGTGGACCTATCAACCCGGGACTTCTAGGAAAGCGCACAACTGTGCCGTTCCCATAGGCTTTAGCTTGCTTTGTTCATTAGCAATCTTCCCCTGGGTCCTGCACCTTCCTGCTTCATCTCTGTGCTCCAGGAAGTTTACAACTGCAGGAACCCTAGTATCCCCGAAATGCACTCCAACTCAGAGATGCTGGCCAGCCGCCTCTGGGTTTTTGGTCAGAAGCGAGGATACAATGCTAACAGTTTGTATTGCTTCAGGGGAATCTTGGCATTAGGACGATTAGGAGCACCTTTCCATTCTGAAACGCTCACTCAGAAACAAAGCACTTGATGCCTCAGCTTGGCTGTAACTGAAAAGCTTGGCTTTTTGCTTTTCTCAGGTAAAGTTTCCTGCCCTTTCAGGCTCTCTGTAGCTCTTTACCCACACTCTCCCCAAGCTTTTCCCTCAGGATATTCTGACCCACTGTCTTTTACTAGCTTGAAGAGACAGAGCTTAGAAGAGGTTTTTAGAAACTTGCTCCTGCCTCCTGCATTGCAGGGAGGATTGTTAAAGCTTGAAAGAACTTAGAGAGGTTTTGCTGTCTTAAGTTTGTTGTTTTCCCTTACAGCTAATCACAGGTGGTCCCCATACTAATATCTTCAGGTGATTCTAATTTTTGTCCTCTCTCAGAAGGACAAATTTAGTTTTTCAGTTTAAGAGAGCTTTTGAGAAAGATTAAGGCTTTTTAGAGAGATTTTTTCCCCAAAAATTTTCCAAGAAGAGCTTTTAGTTTAAAGGTTTTTTTTCCCCAGGAGAAAGACCAACTTTTCCCAAAACTTCCCAACTTTAAACTTTGACTTCTTACACCCCCATTTTTGCCTCAGGGAGAAATTACTTTCTCCTGCTGCTTGGACTTGGCATTTCAGCTGTCCCCAGGTCAAAAGCTTCCATAGGAAACTTTTTCTTCCCCATGAGCTCAAAGAAGAGCTTTTTTACTACCCGTAAAGCCCAAAGAAAGATTTTTTCCCCAGTTTGCATTCATAGCCCCCAAAGCTAGAAAATTGGAGTTTTTCTGTCTAGTTGCCTTACTTATTTTTTCCTACACAATCTTACACTTCTAAGTTTTTCCTAACTATATTACTACCCTATATCTTATACTTATCACAGATAGAAATTGAGAAAGGGATAGAAGATAGAAAATTTTGACAGAAGAGAATTTCGCTGCAGCATCGGACATCCTTCCAGTCCGCTTTCCTTTTCTCTCGAGGATAAAACCCCTGCCTCACCAAAAATATATATATATAAAAATATATATATATTCCATAACACCGGCATGCCTTTCCACTGGCAGGGCTGACTCAGAACTTTCACCAAAAACTCTGTAATAAAACTATTATTTTCCTTTATCTTTAGTCCCTATTACTTTGTCTTTAGTCCCTGTTCATTTGTCTTTAGTCCCCCCTTTTTTGTCCCTTTTTTCTTTAGTCCCTTTTTTCCCCTTTCTTTGGTCCCTTTTTTTCTTTAGTCCCTGTTCACGGCGCCATTCTGTGGGGCGTTTACCCACCACCCCCACAGCTTCCCAGAGTTTTCTTGAGTGCGAGCAGCAGGAAATATTAGATAGAAGGATTTATAGCGGAGAATCTTGCGGAGATAAACAGATAGAAAATAAAGGATAGCCTCGAGAGGGCCTGGAACCTATTCCAACGGGCCCGGACTGTCTCTGGTCCAGGGTTTTTATAGAGACGCCAAGGGGTGGAGCAAATGACCTCCTCCCCCAGCACAGCCAAGTGCAGACCATCTCAGACACCTGCACTCAGGCCCGTGGTCCTGATCATCCTCTATTCGGACCTGCTGGGTAAAGCCACGAGGAACCCCAGAACGGGCTCCCACACCATGACAAAGGTCAACTAATGGATCAAAGACCTTAATTCCAGACCTGAAACTTGAAAACTACTAGAGGAGGACGTGCAGAAAACACAAAGCTATAGAACTAGGCAATGAATCCAGCTGATGGCTGTGGTGTGTGTGTGTGTGTGTGTGTGTGTGTGTGTGTGTGTGTGTGTGTGTGCGTGCGCGCTTGCCTTTAAGCCTGATGACCCAAGTACAGTCCTTGGAATCCACATGCAAGTTGTCCTCTGACTTCCCCATCATCCCAAGTAAATATATGAAAAAAGTTCTTAAAAAAAAAAAAAAAAAGAAAGGAAGGAAGAAAGGAAGAAAAAAAAAGATGCCAGGCAGTGGTGGTGCACACCTTTAATCCCAATGCTTGGGAGGCAGAGGCAGGTGGATCTCTGTGAGTTCCAGGCCAGCCTGGGCTACAGAGTGAGTTCCAGGACAGCTAGGACTGTTACACAGAAAGACTCTGTCTTGAAAAGAAAAACAAAAACAAAACTCTTTAACAGCTCAGGAATGAGCAGGAATTCACAAATGCAGCTGCACGAGACTGCAAAGGTGAGAGAGAATTCTGGAAAGTTAGACGTGACCTACAGAATGGGAGGAACTCTGGCACTGTTCCCTAGAGAAGGCAAGAAATACATACAGAACCAAATCACCGAACTCGAAAGGAACTAATAATCCGATCAACAAATTGGCAAATGAATTGACAGGTCTCAAAAGAAATACAAGTGGCAATAAATACAGAAGACGTGGCCATCAGGCAAATGAGAATCAAAGTCACTCCTCCACGAAGTCAGAACGCTAGCTGCCGGTCAGCCCCTGGGCCTCATATACCCGCCGCCGCCACCGGCTTTCCTGGTCACTCAACAAGTTACCTCTGCCTCCCTCTCTCTTCTCTGACATGCTTTCCCTTACACCCTAGGCTTCGCCAGCACCTTAGGCTTCCTTCTGCTTTCTCGAAAGCCTCCCTTCCTCCCTCCCTGCCATGTGACTGCTGGGCCACCATGAGTCTGATGCCACAGTTTAAACGGCACAGCTCTCTTCCCTCCCCTCACAGAGATCCGCCTGCCTCTGCCGCCACGTCCCAGCTGGATGAATATATACATGATCTGAACGTAAAGGGGAATAATTTTGGAAGAGGTAGAGGACCAACAGGAGGTGGAAGAGAGACGAGGAAGGTCATAGGATATGTGAACACGATCAAAGCACAGTTTATATACATGGAAGAAAATAAAAATGTCATAATAAAACCCATTAGTGTATACAATTAATAGATATTAATGACAAGGAAGCGAAGAAACGCACAAAAGTTGCTGTGAACCCTGAGGAGGAAATCGTGATGGGCTGTGATGATGGGGCGTGGGGTGAGGGGTGGGGGTGTTACTAGACCACCTGGGCGATGAGTCCTAGGGATTTGAGGGCACAAGGCAAGGGTTTCTAGAACTTTCTAGGAGACCTGGAATGTGGGCACAAAGCAAAGGTCTCTAGAACTTTCTAAGGTGTCTCTTAATTTTGAAACCCACTGCCAGGCCTCTGGTGAAGGCTGAAGAGGATGATGGGGTCATCGGCAGCTCATGCACCAAATTACTGGCAGCTAAACAGCAACCTTCCCAAGTTACCTCATCGTCGTCAACATTTGTACTTAATTATCCTATTCTTTCCAAATAAAATTCGTCCCTGCTCAACTTCACACAGCCTAAACAGCATCATCGTTCATCTGAATGAAACTGGACTCTTCTTATGGGAGGGATACGATCCCACTCAACCCTCCTCAACTCCTGACCCAGACCTTCCTAGTGAATGAAAGGGGATGCTTATCCTGCAGTAAGGGCATGTGTGTGCACACAGGTGTGTGTGTGTGTGTGTGTGTGTGTGTGTGTGTGTGTGTGTGTGTGTGAGAGAGAGAGAGAGAGAGAGAGAGAGAGAGAGAGAGAGAGAGAGATGACAGAAAAGCTCCATGCCAGCAAACCTCAAGTTCTGCCTTCTAGGCAGACACCTGTCCTTTCTAGAATACAATGACCTTTGCTCTCTATTCTCTTTATTCTTTACTATGCAGCATGAACAAAGGGCATCCACTGAGCATGGGGATGAAAGAGAAAAGGAGAAATCGGAGCACCTGAACCTACAATGTGACCTTCACCATTTAGGTGACCAACTATGTCTCCCCTTAAACTCCTACAAGAAAGAGCGCATTGAAGGCTTTCCACGGAACGATTGTGCATTGGCCAAAACCACAAACCTAGCAGAATCATGGTGGTAGTGGTGGTAGTGTTGTTCCTTTTACTAAAATTTAAAACGCACATACTTTTGGTCTGGCATTCCACTCCTAGGAATGCACTGAACTGAACACATTCTTCTAAGAACTCACCGTGATGTGCAAAAGGCCATGAGTGGCGGTTATTTCTAACAGTCAGACACTAGAGCGAACAAGGAGGGGCTAATTAAATACATGGTAGCACAGGCGCACACTGGACACCGCATGGCTGCTGAAACGGGGGCGGGAGTGGGTGCTGGAAGATGGAGGGCGATGGCACGTGTGTGGGCTTTTGAGGATCTTCCCTCTGGCCCAGCGAGATGAGGCTGAAGCCAAAAACACTGCACATGGGCCCACTTCAGCTCAGGAAGCCCGACCATACCCACAGCACCCCAGGGAAGGTGCTAGACCCTTCAGCCCACAACTACCCACAGACCAGAGGCACGGGACGTGGCCGTCTGCAGGGCACCCTTTCAACTCTGCCCTGGGACAGGCGGTGATTGGAGAGGAGCCGCCCGCTACCCCTCGCTGCCCCGAGGTGGCGCTAGCGCAGCACGTGACCCCTGACCAACCCCATGCTGAAAGCTGCCATGGCAGCCTGTCCCCACGTCTTTCCGCTGCTCCCCCTCCCACGGGCCACACTACCCCATAAAACACTGGACTGTGCACTCTTCTAGTCTCATGGCTTTAAGTGGGACTGTCAGATGATGCCCGAGCTGGCAGCCCCGCCCCACCTCACTGTTAGCATCATCAGCTTGGGTGTCTGATGGGAGCAGAGGAACATCGTGTTTTACATGTCCAGAACAGAATTCTTTTTGTAAAAATGTACCATATTTATTGATGATGGTTTTATATGTGCGTGTGCATACGTGTGCGAGAGTGCACAGGCACACACTTGCTGTGGCGTGTAAGGGGTGGTCAGAGGGCAGCCTGTCGGAGTGGGTTCCTTCCCTCCACCACGTGGGTCCTAAGATTTAACTCAAGCCACCCGAATTGACAGCCAGCATCCTTACCCCTGGAGCCGTCTCTCCGGCCCCAAGCAGAATCCTCCTCCAAGGCCCTTCCTGTGTCTCCCTGGGCCTCACATCACACAAGTCCCTTTATCCTAGAGCCTCTGTGTCCTCCTTTCAGTAAGGACTTCTGACAACAGGGGGACATGGTGTGAAATTATGTGGAAACCTCTGAAGAATCTCTGCTCTCACTGAATGAACCAGTGCCTAACACCTGCCAGTTCTGGAATATTTACCCGAGACTTCGTTGTTTTTTTTTTTTTTTGATTAAAAATTACTCCAATTTTAAAAAGGAATGTTTTTCAAAACTTATTTTGTGTGCATGGGTGTTTTCTGAACGTATGTATGTGCACCACGTGTGTGCCTGATGTCTACAGAAGCCAGACGACATTCAGTTCCCCGTGGAACTGCAGTTATAGACGGCTGTGAACTGCCATGTGGGTGCTGGGAATTGAACCCAGGTCCTCCAGCCCCTATTGTCTTTTTTTTTTTTAAATGATTTATTTTATTTGTATGAGTGTTTTGTCTGCATGTATATGTATGTGCATCACACATGTGTATGTGCATCACACATGCACCTGGTACCCAAGGAAGTCAGAAGAGGGTGCCAGATGCTCTGGAACTGGAGTTACAGATGGTAGTTAGCTACCAGGTAAGTGTTGGGACTCACTTGAACCCAGGTCCTCAGATACAGCAACCAGTGCTCCTAACCTCTGAGCCATTTCTCCTGTCTTTTAAGAGTTATTATTATTGTTTTGTTTTGTTTTTCGAGACAGGGGTTCTCTCTGTAACAGACATGGCTGTCCTGGAACTCACCTGCCTCTGCCTCCTGAGAGCTGGGATTAAAGGTGTGTGCTTACCACACCTGGCATTTTTTTTTAAACCACTGAGCCATCTCTCCAACCCCCAGCCCTTTATTTCCTTTCCTCTCTCTCTCTCTCTCTCTCTCTCTCTCTCTCTCTCTCTCTCTCTCTCTCTCTCTCTCTCTCTCTTTCTGTCTTTCTTAAAGACAGTCTCACAGTGTAGCCCCGGCTGGCCTGGGGCTGGCTTTGTAGAGCTGCAGCCTTGAACTCCTGGAGAGTCGCTTGCCTCTCTGCCTGTCTGCCCACTGCTCTCTGAATGCTACCACACTTGGTCCTGAGCTGTAGGAGTATTTCCAAGTGGAAAAAAAATCTAAGAGTAGAAATAAAGGTTCAACAATTCCTTTATGAGTCCAAATAAATTTCAAAATTGAACGCTGTAAAAGTTAGAATTACAGATTCTTATTTGCATTAAGTTTCTATAACTTACCTGAAGGTTATGTTCAAAGCAGGCCAACGTCTTGTTGAACAGACTGAGGAAATACTCCGTGTTATTTGACAAGTCTTCACCGTTGCTGGTTAAGCAATCTGTAAAGACAATGAAGCAGACAAGCCCCCGGGGACATTAGGGGTCGTCCTCAGACTGCTTGCTGTCCCTTACCTTTCAGTGACTCTCGCCTTGCCCTCCAGTTTGTTTCTTATACAAACAAGCACAAAATCCTCCACACAACAGACGTTTCCAAATACACAAGGCTTTTTAGTGCTTTTAGTTTCCAAACTTGTTTTTTAAAACTTTTCGTAAAAGTCTTAAAATTGCACACTCTCTTCTTACAAAAGCAACTAAACTAAAAGCTGACTTTTAATGGAGAACGGTCAGTGAGAGCCCAGCTCCCAGTGCTCAGTCCTGCTACTCTGATGTAAAACCTTTTTACCTTGCTTTAACTCTGCCTGGATCCTCGTCTTTTTACCTAGGTGTCCCACTCAGTGGCTCTGGTCTCTTCTCACCTCACCCACTGTCCCATCAGGACAGCCTTTTTCATTTATTCTTCTGAATTTCATGAGCTGGGAGCTCAGAGAAACAGGCTGGTGAGAATTGTGTCTAAAAACCCGATACAGATTCCTAGTCTGGAAAAAACCACAGAAGGGTTTTGTGTGGTTTTGCAGATTCTTTTATCTGTGGCGCTCCTCCACAGCCCTTGCTTAGCATGAACTCAGGTTCCTCTGTTTCCTCCACTTCCTGTGACGCCATGTAGAATGTTTCTCATGACATTTATTTATTTGTTTGTTTGTTTGTTTTGTGTGCATGTTCATGCCACAGGGCTGGAAGACAATTTCCTGGAATTGGTTCTCTTCGTCCTTGATGTGGGTTCTAGAGGTCAAACTCAGGCCTGCCAAGCAGCTTTACCCACTGAGTCAATGGCCCGGCTTAACATCCCAGAACTGGAGCAGGCCATTTCTGTCTCTCTTCCTTGAATCGTGACTCTCTACCCTCCACATGCCCACAAACATTTCATCTGCTTCCTATACTCCAACTCTGCTTTTAAAACATGACAGAAAAATTTCTAACTTATGATGAAAGGACTTGAATGACATTCATTACTTTCTGATTTCAGGGTCATGAAACAGCCCTGTAGACGCCCA